>NC_136887.1:8268727-8458727 GCF_949152265.1 Phoxinus phoxinus
TGTTTCATCTCAAGGGGTTATGCTCAACAATAAAATTTCAATTAAATGCATTAATTTTATTTATTTTTCAGTAGGTTATACTGCATAATTATGTCGCGCAACGTTGTCAACATGAACTTAGTTTTTTCAGCAGCCCAAAAATGTGAATGTGTTTACAAATCATGACTGCATCATCCACGTTTATCACAAGCACATGCGCACTTCAGTAAGAGTGGAATAGATGCCAATAAAGTGTTAACTTGGTTAAAATCGGTATATGATAGATTTTACAATGTTTATGGTTATGGTTACTACGCTTACTATGATTTTAATTGCACCAATTTGAATGAAGTATTGTTCACGTTAGGTAAAGTAAAAAGTTGAATCACAATATTGGCTAAATCTCATCCCATTACGAGTGTGCTGTAAACGTGGTCATTGATGATGATTTCTGTACAGATATTAAGGTGGAGGTCAGGAGGATTGACTATGGAGATGACGTTTGTGTGTCTCTTCGGGATATCAAGGAAATGAGTGGAGAAGTGGCGTCCAGACCCGTGCAAGCGCTCCAGGCCTCACTGGCAAATGTGGGTGACGAGACACGATATTGGGTTCACTGTTTTTAAGAAATCTTCAGTGACAAATTATATGACTGGAAAAACGTATTTTATTCTACTGAAAGTCACAAAATGCAAAACAATACAGGTGCATTTTGAAATTGACTAAGAACAATAGCCTTTAAAATTACTTGTAATACATCTATACTAACAATGAGGCAATAATTGATTCAAATAAAGTATCAAAAGCAAGTATTTTAGTTTTTTGAACAACTGTTAAAATACATTAATCTATCTTACCATTTCAGTCGTATCCGACTGATTCTATGACCGTCTCTTGCCTTACGCCAGAGACTCCATGAATTTTCTGTTTCCAGTTCTTAACGATATAAAGCAAGCACAAGGTTTTGCCACAATCTCAACTCCATCAAGCTGATATCATGAGACGGCTTGTCACGTTTTAATAGGGCGAGATCTCGTCATACCCTTAACATTAATATTGTTTCAGGGTTGTTGTTTGTTTATGCTTTAAGCTGTTTAACTTGTATGGTACAGGTGAGGCCAGTATTTGGAGAAACCTGGTCTTTTGAAGCGATCAGCTGGTTCAAAAGCAAAGTTCAGAACAAGACTCTTTATGCCAGGATTTACCCGGAAGGAGAAGTTGAGCTCTACATGGAAAAGGGAAAGATTGGTGCCATGAGGTAAGGACAACCCTATTCTCGTTCCAATCATTTTGACAAGCATTACAGTGGACCTTGCTAATCCAAACTAAAAAATGTTACTGATTATTCCTCCCTGAGCAAACCACTGTTAGCAGACAAGGTTTGTTTTCTTGTCTGATGTAAATCTAAAGTCGTGTCTGTGTGTTAATCGCAAATTTAAAACAAAACAGAAACTTGTATTTTTCCTCACATTTTCAAGTCTTTAAATAGATCTTGGGGTGCCTGCGGTGTATTATGTACCAGCCCTCATTTTGAAATAGACTAATGCTACTAGGTCGATTATTATTTATAACATCAATTTAGGGCTGCACGATTATGGCCAAAATGATAATCACGATTATTTTGATCAATATTGAGATCACAATTAATTATCACGATTATTTGTTGATTTGTGCCAAAACAAATGTTATTGTCACATAGCTAATTATAACTGCTTTCACATCCATACTGTGCTACATTTACTGCTAATGTACAAATATGTGCATCAAAATAAAATAGGTCCTCTTAATCCACCAGTGCAGCTCCTTAAAAAATAATTTATTATTTTATTTTGTATTTATATTTTATATACATTGTATTTATAATTAATATTAGGATAGACTAGAGAATATTATCTTCTGTTATAATTATTATTACCTATTATTACATGGCTTGGTTAAATTCTAATGTAGAATGTGGTCTGTTATTTCTTATATACTGTCTATGGTTATTTCTTGATAAAACACCGCTGCCATGGACATGGTGTTCTTAGACGGAAGCAATACAATCGTTTTTAAATCAATAAACTCATTTTTAAATCAATATTTTGTCAAATTATTGATTTATTTGGTAGGTAGCCATGTAAGCGGGATCTCAATGTCGGTGAATAAAATTCAGAGTCATTGTTATTTGAAGTCTCTCTCGCCCAGTTCGCTTCGCTTTTGTCCAGTCCGGCAAAACATTCTAGTTTCTACATTTAGAATCTAAGCTGCGCGGTGCATGGGACAACTCTGATTATTGGCTCATGGAGTCACGTGATCAGACAGTGGTTTACGGAGCGCTGGTGCCTAGATTGGCTTTGCAAAAAAAAAAAAAAAACTTTAATATGGAGCATTCATGAACGGAATGATGCATTTAAATTATCGCACGATCACGCGAATTTGATCGTGGGAAGCCAAAATCGTGATAGTGATTCAAATTAGATTAATTGTGTAGCCCTACATCAATTAATAGTTATTGTCAGCTCATAGCAGAGGTGATCATAACTTTATAAGCATGTTGTAATGAAGGTACGATGATGGAAAATGGCTATGATCACTCTTTAAATGAGACTTTTCCCCTTAGATTTGACAGTGAAATGCATTTGCCTGGCTTCTAATCCCCAGTCTCTTCAGTTTTTAATTAATAGTAATTCCTAATGTTTGTCCTTTTGTGTTTGACTCCTTTAGGAGAGGTGATTCCCTTTCTGAGAGACTTGCACACAACAGATTTGCCATTCACAGATGTAACAAGCACAAGGGGTTAAAGAGAAGTGAGTGGCATGATATAACAGGAAGATGACATGATGGACATGAAATCTTTATTGTAACATTTCTGATGTTTTTCCCCCAGGTGATGTCCAAGAACGAGCCCGAAAACAGTCCTTGGAGTGGGAGAAGTATCTGATCTCCTGTTACCGTTAAAACCGGAAATAATGTTGTCCGTTCCGTCATCACTAAAGTTTGTGCTTCTGTCGTTGATCCGTTCTCAACCTTATACACACTTTACATTAGGTATCTTTTACTGTGCACATTTAGTATGTGCTTTTACTTTCACTTAGTTTTGTACAATGTACACTTGTTACGAGATATTTGGTGATGTTCATTGCTGAAGAATGTGGTGTTCTTGGTTTAGATGTTTTATAATTATGTTAATTCATCATTAAAAATATTGGGAGTTCTAAGATCGAAGAAGTTTAGTCAACTATTTATTTTTATTTTTTATCTATTACTGAAACATTATTCGTTTCATTGAATACGCAGATATACATTGTCCCAGCATCATGAGACACTTGCAAAAGTATTCTGTCTGGATGTCAGTCTGATTTTATAGCATGTTTTCATGCCTCAAATAACTTTAATTTGAAGAAGACAAATCAGTAATTACAACATGCAATGGTTTCATGATCAGACGAGAATAATAACAAAATAACGTCCTTATCTTTTGGGGAGTTTTGGACCGTCCCGTGCTGAGCGTGGAGGCTAATATGAATGTGCACACAGATGATGAAGGGAAATATTCACAGTTACAGATTGACGCCAGACCTTTCTTTCCCTCATATCTAGCAGATCCTCTCTATGTGTAGTCAAGAAATAATGCGTAAGATTGTATTGCTTGAAAATGGTGGTTAAATTGCAAGCAACAGTTCCAGATTTGAAATCTCACGAAAAGTGATTCGTCAGCCTGATTTAAGGATAAAACTCATGAAGAGCCATACAAAAAATGTACGCAATGGCCAAAGTTTGAAACGCCTGGTTTGTATTCGCCGTCTCAAACTGCAGCATATTTAAGAGGGGCCTGTTGAACTGTTTTTGCACTGATGTCTTTGGTTTAAAAAAAAAAGAAATCTGTTCTTAGTTACATTTGGAAAAGCACTCAATAAAAATCAGTTTTTCTGTTCATGTCTGAACCGTTGTTCTGCTTGTCAAGCTGATCTGATGAATGAACTTTGACCCTCTTTCCAAACATGATGGCAGTCGTACAATGAATGTCATGAGTCGCTCTCAAAACTTCTCATGTCACAACAACCAGACAGAACCAACACTATCTTGTGGCAATTTATAACCATTTTACATTTTTGCAAATTGGTGACTAATTCATATGAATTTGTAAATTTTTGTCTGTTTATGTCCAAGTGGTGTTATTGTTCAGGCTGGACCTTATGCTTGTTTTTTGTCTCAAAATTGTATGTTTTCTTACAATTCACATTGCCAACTTGTAAAATACTTTAATAGTTTAGGATCGGGATGACATAATTCAAATGCCAGGGTTAAAGCTATTCAACAAAATGCAAAAATGCGCAAATATTTATTTGACTGGTGTCCCATCTTCAGATCTTGTGTCATTTGTTCTTTCTTTAAAAGTCTGTCTGAAATCTGTCGTTTGCATAATATGAATGATTTCGCCACAGATTGAACCTAGAAATATACACAAAAGCCTGACAGTGTTATTTCTCAAGTCGACCTTCTTTGATAAATTGTGCTGTGTCTGATAAAGTGAGAGCGGGTCAGAAACGCCCCTCATTTCCTCTCCCTGCCAGGCACAATGAATAATGTTGCTGCTCATTGTGTCCACACAGATTCTTTCTTCTGCCCCGGGTGGGTGGAAATCAAGGCATTTGATCTGAATTCTGAAGAGTCTTGTTGTCTCCATAAAGAGCAGCATTGTGTATAAATGGGTTATATAAGTGCATATGACAGCCATGGTGCAGGGTTGTGGCTAGTAGCGCGTAAATTCGTTGCGTTTGCAAAGGGCATGGTGATCATAAGCGAGGAAATGTCTCTTTATTATCTCAGCTGAAGGTACAGTAAACCACTCTATAAATCAATTTTAAACCATTATTAAATGTTAATTTGACTGCTCAGTGCTCAGTTCAGTTATTTTTGGACCACATCATAAACTTGAAATCCTTTTTGCAAGTGGGAATTTGGATTATGTAGTTTAAATGGATGAATTGCTTTGAGCACTGCAAATATCCTGTATTTGGATGTTATTGTGTGGGCCGACTGTAAGCTTGCTATTGGCCAGGCTGTCTTGTGTCAGGTGACGACATGCGGTAGACCATCGCCTAAGCTCCAAAGTGACCAGAACATCTTTTGTATTTTTGTCAACCAAGTATCCAAATGCCAAGAATACAGTCTGTTATGCTTCATGTTTGGACCTGGTACAGCATAAGCTGCTTTCTCACGGGCTGAACCTGGTAAATTATTGCTCCGATTCATAATTTTGTGCCAGGAAAGATTTTTGGTTGAGCATTGGTTGTTAGGATTACATTAATCTTTAATGTTGTGTAATGTTATACCAGTCAAAAATCCTTTATTATGACTATTTTTTACATTTAAGGTGCACTCTTAAAAATAAAGGCTCCTAAAGGAGTTATTTTGTTGCAGCGATGTCATATAGCAGATATGACATTCAGATCTTAAGTTTTTTTTTCTTAGTGTGAAGAACATTTGGTAACACTAATGTTAACTTATTACCTTATTGTAAAATGTAACTGACTAACATGAACTAACCATGAGCAATACATTTACTACTGTGTTTGTTAATCTTTGTTAATGTTAGTTAATAAAAATAAAGCTGTTCATTGTTTGTTTGTGTTAGTTCTAATGTTTATGCATTATACTGCATTAACTAATGTTAACAAGATTTTAATAATATTTTAGTACATGTGGAAAAAGCATGACACTAACAAAGATTAATAAATGCTGTATATGTGCAGTTCATTATTAGTTCATGCTAACTAATGTTAACTAATGAACCTTATTGTAAAATGTTACCGAACCTTTTTTTATTATTATTACTATAAAGAGCCTTTTGTCCATTGGAAAGGTGACGGATGTTAAAGGTTCTCCAAGGAACTATAGATGCCAATAGAGAACCTTTATCTTTAAGAGTGTAAAGGCATAGAAACACCACAAATGGAGAAATGGGAATTCTGTACTGATTATAAACAAATTAAATCAAATCACAGAGTTGGGGAGTGTTTTGAACTCGATGAAACTGTCGAGAACCATGTAAAAGTCATTCTGCTTTGGATTCTCTTCTCTTTAGTCTTCAATCCAACCATGAATTGGGCTAATAATCTTTTATTTTGACTTTTTATTTTATTTTAGGTACACTTAAAAAAATGACATTTGTCATATTATAACTATTTTTTGGTTCCCCAAAGAACCTTTCCGGGATCAGATTTTAAACTTTTTGTTTCGTTTTTTTCTTTCTTAGTATGAACAAAATTTGGTAACTTTACAATAAGGTTCATTAGTTAATGTATTACTTAATATTAACTAACCATGAGCAATACATTTGTTACTGTATTAATTCATCTTTGTTAATGTTAGTTAATAAAAAATAAAGCTGTATAGTGTAAGTAAGACTGAATTCAGAGTTTGGGGAGTGTTTTGAACTCGATGAAACTGTCGAGAACCATGTAAAAGTCATATTGCTTTGGGTTCTCTTCTCTTTAGTCTTCAAACCAACCATGAATTGGGCTAATAATCCTTTATTATGACTATTTTTTACATTTTAAGTACACTTTTTAAGTGTGAAGAACATTTGGTAACACTTTACAATAAGGTTCATACGTTAATGTATTAACTAACATTTATTAATCTTTGTTAATGTTAGTTAATAAAAAACAAAGCTGTATAGTGTAAGTAAGACTCAATTCAGAGTTGGGGAGTGTTTTGAACTCGATGAAACTGTCGAGAACCATGTAAAAGTCATTGTGCTTTGGATTCTCTTCTCTTTAGTCTTCAATCCAACCATGAATTGGGCTTCGTTTTATGCCGTGATCAGTGGCGTGAACAGGCATTCGACGGGCATCGGACGCATCTGGCTGTCGGTCATCTTCATCTTCCGGATCATGGTGCTGGTGGTGGCGGCTGAGAGCGTGTGGGGCGACGAGAAGTCTGGGTTCACCTGCAACACCCAGCAGCCCGGCTGCAACAGCGTGTGCTACGACCAGTTCTTCCCCATCTCTCACATCCGCCTCTGGGCTCTGCAACTCATCCTGGTCTCCACGCCGGCCCTGCTGGTCGCCATGCACGTCGCACACCGCCGGCACATCGAGAAAAAGATCCTCAAGATGTCCGGCCGGGGAAGTGAAAGGGACTTCGAGAACATAAAGAGACAGAAGTTCGAGATCGCCGGTGCTCTGTGGTGGACTTACATGATAAGCATCATTTTCCGCATCATTTTCGAGGTGGTTTTCTTGTACATTTTTTACTACATCTATCCAGATGTCAAGATGTTTCGTCTTGTGAAGTGTGACTCCTACCCCTGTCCCAATATAGTGGACTGTTTTGTGTCCCGGCCCACAGAGAAGACCATTTTTACTGTCTTCATGCTGGCGGTGTCTGGAGTTTGTGTCTTGCTGAACATCGCAGAGGTCATGTATTTAATAGGTCGGGGGTGTATCAAATATTGTCAAGGCGCTGTAAGTCAACCTAAAGGACCGTGGCTCTCTCAAAAACTGCCAACCTACAAGCAGAATGAAATAAATCAGCTGATATCAGAGCACTCGTTCAAGCCTAAATTCAATGTTGGGCGTAAACCTCCCACAGATAAGAGCGAACGCTGCTCTGCTTTCTAGACTTGCCAGCCTCAGAGGTTTCATTCAACTATCAGTTATTAATGGAACGTGAATGTCTAAAATCATATTAATATATTGTCATTGGTTTGCCTCTTTTAGTGCAAGGCTTCTCAACTGGTTCACATTTAGCTTCAACCCTAATCAAACTCACTTGAAGAAGCGAATCAATGTCTTCAGGATTACTAGAAAGCTCCTGGCTGGTGAGTTTGAGGCCCTGTCCACACGAACACGGGGATTTTCAAAACCACAGCTTTTTCTATGCGGTTTGGCCTTTCGTCCACACGCAAAGGCAATATCCGGTCACTGAAACTGGACTTTATTGAGAACTCCTGCCAGGGTGGTGATTTTTTACTCCGGTTGCAGTGTTTTCGTGTAGACGATGAAATCAGAGATTTTGGCTTGACGTGGGAACCAAAACCGCTAATAACCTTTTTTTCCAGGCTTCTGATTGGCCAACATGGCTTCACGATTAGGGTTATATCGCCACCTGTTGGTTTGGCATGTTCTTGACAGCACTTCATAGCATGTTTTTGTGTTTTCATGTGGACGCAAAAAAAAATAAAACAAAGGAGGAAAAGCTCTGTTTATAAGGACTCATCCACACTACTGCGTTTTAGTTTAGAAACGGAGAGTTAAAACAAATACGATCTCTGTCCACACCAGTGTTTTAGCTGCGTATTAGAATTGATCTCCGTCCACATTAAAACGACTGAAAACGCGGATCACGTGACCATTCACCAACACTGGGCATGTGCGTGCCGGTGTAAACAGGCGCATGTAGGCAGTTATAGGATTGTAAAATGCATTATTTACTTGCACAACAGCTGCTAGCAAAGACATCAACATCATTAATGCTTGTAATTTGTTATCCACGTTGCAGTCACTAACGTTACGTAGTCCAGGCTGTTTTTGTATGTTTTCTTCGCGGGGACGGGTCATGTGATGGGTGGCTGACGAATCAGGGAAGGATACGCCATGACTGATGACACCCAATCATAGAGCAGAGCGTGAGCCTCTGCGTCATCGTTTCTAAAGTCCTCCATTTTGACCCGTCTTCACTAAAATGCCCTCCGGAGATTCAAAACGCAAAACGGGGTCGGCAGCGTTTCTAAACTTCTCCGTTTTAGGTCTTCATTTTTACCGTTGTAGACTGGACGGGAGGTGCAAACGTAGCAAAAGTTCTCAGTTTCTAAACGAAAACGCAGTAGTGTGGATGGGGCCTAAAAAATACCCGTGTATGTGTGGACTAGGCCTGATCAAGGTTAGTGGCCCCTCTACATGTGAGAAGTGATCATGGGGCGATATATGCTGGAGAACTGTGAAAAAAGTGTACGTCTGCCTAGACCCTGACGTGGCGATACACACTTTTCCACATCAAAAGAGAGGCTGATCACTGCAGAGCCGTGGTGGACCGTGAAGTCCAGCTCCCCCTTTCTGGGTGTAATTTGGGCGTAATGGGTGAAGCTAGAAGAAGGTCCAACCACACCCTAACATTACCATTACTATATCCCTCCACCCATTAGATCCACGGAGGTGGAGCTGGACGTCATTGGCTCTTCAGTGAACACCACTTGCGTCAAAGACCATTTTTATCAGCGTATCAGTTTGTCTTTTGCTTCCGTACTAAAGTTTGGAGACCTGCATATTCATGTACAAAGATATTTGACCAAAAGAGGGTCTATCACAATTGTACTCTTTGGCTGAATCCGAAATCGTCCCCTATAGCCAATTATAGTGGTGTCCGAAACAATAGTGGACGTTATTGAGTGCACTCATTCAATCCCACAATGCACCGCAATAACGAGTGTAGGCTACGACTGATGTACGCTCAACGGCTGTCCGAATTCGCTCACTCGTTTTCATTCACTCCTTCAAGTAAACTGTATAGTGGACTAACGTAGAGAATAGTGAACGAGGCGATTTCGGATTCAGCCTTCGTCTCATAAAAAAAGGCTCACTGTGTTAACAGCATGTAAGTGGAGTTGATAGTATGTGTTAACATTTAAATTTTATTGTATGTTATTTAAAATGTATTATTTATTGACAACAGTAGCCCTCTCAACTACAGAGGACAAGCAGCTGAGATAAAGATGTGTGTGTGGATGAAAACAGAAGCCCTAGGGCAGCGGTCGGCGTAATTGAGCGGAGGGATAATCACATTGCATGGATTGTCGGATCTGCACACTTGCACAGGCCAAAAATCTCATACTTTAAAGGGGTGGATGAGTATGATTTCACTTTTCTAACTTTAGTTAGTGTGTGCTGCTGTTTGATCATAAACAACAACTCCAAAGTTACAACGCTCAAGGGAGATATTTGCTTTTAAAGAAATCGTTTTTTAAGGACTACAACAAACGGCTGGTAGGAACTACACGACATTCCTCACGGGTTAGTGACATCACCAACCCTAAAATTTACATAAACCCCGCCCCCGGGAACACAGTCCATGTTGTGAAGAGGAAGAGTTGTTGTAGTCGAGTACATTTGTGAGTCAGCTCAAACTTTAGCATCCGTCTTTTCACATGCAATAGAAAGTCACTCTGTAAACAGTTCCTATACGAGCGATTTATAGATTATCATGACAGAATATCCTAATTGAAGATAGTTAAAGAATTAGTTCACTTTTTAAAAAAACTTTTGCTGATAATTTACTCACCCCGATGTCATCCAAGATGTCCATGTCTTTCTTTCTTCAGTCGAAAATAAATTAAGGTTTTTGATGAAAACATTTCTCCATATAATGGACTTCAATGGGCCCCAAACGGTTCAAGGTCCAGATGACAGTGTCAGTGCCGCTTCAACGGGCTTTAAACGATACCAGACGATGAATAAGGGTCTTATCTAGCGAAACGTTCGGTCATAAAAAAAGAAATAAAAAAGTTTAAGTTTTATAAGCACAAATGCTCGCCTTGTAGTCATGGGCAATCCGGCTCTTTTTCCGGCTCATTCGTGAACGACCCATCGTAATTGCGCCCCTTTTCAACATATTTGGTATTACGTGACGTAACGAACGCGCATCACAGAACAGAACAAGGCGAGCATTTGTGCTTATAAAACGTAAACTTTTTTATTTATTTTTTTATTCTCATTCGTGAACAACCCATCACTACCGCCTTGCTCTGTTCTGTGATGCGTGTTCGTGACGTCATGTAATACGCAATTACGTTAAAAAGGTCACGCTTCTATGAAAAGTCCAAAATTTCTGTCCTGACGAAAATTGTCTTTTAGGCTTTTTATTATTACAACACCCAGTTTTAAACGATAAACTGACACAAAGACATTTGAATATGTGTGTATGGTCCTCCTTCCGCACATTTGTAAACACTGACTCGTGAAGCGTGACCTTTTCAACGTAATTGCGTATTACGTGACATAACGAACGCGCTTCACAGAACAGAGCAAGGCGAGCATTTTTGCTTATAAAACGTAAACTTTTTTATTTATTTTTGAAATGACCGATCGTTTCGCTAGATAAGACCCTTATTCATCGTCTGGTGTCGTTTAAAGCCCGTTGAAGCGGCACTGAAACTGTCATTTGGACCTTGAACCGTTTGGGGACCATTGAAGTCCATTATATGGAGAAATGTTTTCATCAAAAACCTTAATTTCTTTTCGACTGAAGAAAGAAAGACATGGACATCTTGGATGACATCGGGGTGAGTAAATTATCAGCAAAAGTTTTTTTTTTTAAAGTGAACTAATCCTTTAACTCCACATCAGCAACATAAATTCATCAACTAACCATTCAGAGATGTCCTGTTGCTTCTTCTTGAGTCTCTCCATCTTTGTCTGACTCTGTTTTAACATTAAAGGCAGAACAGTTTCTGTCATTTTAGTGTGTGTGCGTGAGGGAATCGCAGCTGCTAAAGGCAAGTGCACACTACAGGATTTTAAAACGTCGGGCTGAACTGTGCAGTTCACACTACATGACTTGCTCTCTGTGAAATCAGGAGTGTTCAAGTTGTTGAGCTGTTCACACCACACGACACAACGTGATTGATCCGCAACATGAGGTAACTCACTACACGAGGTGACAACAACTCTGTCAGCCAACGATTCTATCTTGTCTACAAACCACGTTTTATCACGAAGAAATCACGCAATAAAACGAACCGGAAATGACGCAATACAGCACGCGCGCCACTACCCAGCGAAGAAGAACACAAGTGCACAACACGCGAGTCTTTGTTTGAATATGGACGTCAGAAAGAAATTAGTGCTGCAAACCGTTTGCGCGATGATTTGCTCTGAAAAAAAAAAAAAAAATCCCATAGACAGTATATAAACGGTATTTTCCCAGTGACCTTAACCCATGCCTTGCTCTGATTGGCTGTAGCTCATGGCATCACATGTGGTTGAGTCGTGCGACAGCTCCAGATATCTAGCATGCTAGATATTTGTCTGGGCTCGGCGACGCGTCCGCGAGGCGTCTGCGAGCGTCTTTGATGCGTTGTTGGCTCTTTCATACTAACAGATTGGCGAGCGTTCATCGGCCGCTAATGCCCCGCGATTTGCACGCGATTACAACCCGACATGTCGGCGAGCTCAACGATTTGCAAATCGGGCTTAAAATCCTGTAGTGTGAACTAGGCATAACACACATGAGCTCTTGAAACCCCGCCCTCTGCAGCAGCTCATTTGCATTTAAAGGGACAGACAAAACTGTGCGTTATTGCAAACCCTCAAAAAATGACAACTTTAACATGCTATATAAAAATATCTGAGGTTTTTTGAGCTAAAACTTCTCACACACACTCTGGGGACATCAGAGATGTATTTTACATCTTGTGAAAAGGGCATTTTACCACCCCTTTAAAGGCCCACTGAAGTGCCTTGAAACGCGCAGCTTTGTACGACGCATTGACGTAATTTCCACTGAAACCGGAAGCTAAGGCATAAGGCAGGACATATTGAATGGCTCCTCCCCCAATTTAAACAGCCAATAGCATTTAGTTTCCCTCACAGACTGCAAGTCGACAAAACTTGAGCGCTTGAGCAACCGAACACATCTCCAACCCATATTGCTCTGTGACGTGTCAACGTCTTTTTGGCCAGGTGGTGTTTATAGCATAGGGGGCGGAGCTTTAGATTCTAAAGAGCATTTGATTGGACAGAAGATGCGATGAGAAGCTGAAGTCCACAGTGATGTCATAAAAATACGTGATCCATTTTAGCGGAAGTGAGAGACTGTACGTTTTTTAATGCTTATATCTCCTAAATGCAAATGTTGTCATTGTTTTGGAACACACCAGCTTATTCATAACCTTAAGGCCAACATATTCATACTAAAAGCTAAAAAACTCAAATTTTAAATACCTTTAATAGTATTTACCTAACTTAGTAAAACAGGCTATGTGATTGAGGAATGATCACCTCAAAATGTAAGGCCATATGCAACTTCGATGAACTTTATCTCAAATAAATACATCTTTTTAGCCATTGTCAAGTGCCAGTGATTATCTCCACGTGTGCCATAGGTTGCGGTCCCCTGCCCAAAAGTGTGACATATCATTGGTTGATACTGTATAACTGACATTTTGACTGTCTAATATGGTGACGTATACTGTGTAGTATGAACGCCCCTTAAAGGCGTGGTAAAGTATGATTTCACTTTTCTAACTTTAGTTAGTGTGTAATGTTGCCGTTTGAGCATAAACAACATCTGCAAAGTTACAACGCTCAAAGTTCAAAGCAAAGGAAGATATTTGCTTTTAAAGAAAAGGACTACAACAAACGGCTGGTAGGAACTACACGACATTCCTCCCGGGTTAATGACATCAGCAAGCCTAAAATGTACATAAGCCCCGCCCCCGGGAACACAGTCCATGTTGAGAAGAGGAAGAGTTGTTGTAGTCGAGCACATTTGTGAGTCAGCTCAAACTTTAGCATCCATCTTTTCACATGCAATAGAAAGTCACTCTGTGTGCATCTCACAACAGTTCCTATACGAGCGATTTATAGATGATCATGACAGAATATGCTAATTGAAGATAGTTAACTCCACATCAGCAACATTAATTCATCAACTAACCGTTCAGAGACGTCCTGTTGCTTCTACATGTTGTCACTTCTTCTTGAGTCTCTCCATCTT
Organism: Phoxinus phoxinus; assembly: GCF_949152265.1. Lineage (NCBI taxonomy): Eukaryota > Metazoa > Chordata > Actinopteri > Cypriniformes > Leuciscidae > Phoxinus > Phoxinus phoxinus. The sequence continues at coordinate 8,282,408 of NC_136887.1, forward strand.
TGTCTGACTCTGTTTTAACATTAAAGGCAGAACAGTTTCTGTCATTTTAGTGTGTCTGCGTGAGGTAATCGCAGCTGCTAACACACATGAGCTCTTGGAACCCCGCCCTCTGCAGCAGCTCATTTGCATTTAAAGGGCCAGGCATAAAACGGTGCGTTTTTGCTCACCTTCAAAAAGTGACAAATTTAACATGCTATATAAACATATCTGTGGGGTATTTTGTGCTAAAACTTCACACACACACTCTGGGGACATCAGAGACGTATTTTACATCTTGTGAAAATGGCATTTTACCACCCCTTTAAGAATGCTACATTGACAAAATATACATTTCTGATCGTTTACCTTTGTATGTTTGATGTACAAATGTGCAATGATTTCTGGCTTAAAATGTAATCAAAATGCCTCTTTACATTTTTAGTAAAGTTTCTTTATTATTTTCTTGACATGTAAATGATTTGTGAAAATGGTGGTCTGAAAATGTAGAATTTTTGTTTGAGGTTTTCCATTTGTAGTTTTATTTTAGATACTTGTTTAGACTATAGACTTGAGGCTGCATTTATTTGATTTTAAATGTTTCCTGGTCTCACAATGTAAAGTTACACTAGCAATCACAGCCTAACACACCTTTCAAGAGTCATACAATCAAATATAATTGACTGGCTGTCCTCCGCTAATATGTTTGGGAATATTTTTTTGGTTGAAATCCTTGATGCAGCTTTTTGCTTGTTATATCAACTTTGTCATTAAAATAAATGCATTATAATGTAAATACAATACAATTTTGGATCATTTTAACTTCTTAATATGTCCATGAATTTCAAAAGAGTTGGTTAGCTATTTTATATACAAGTCTTTACCTGTTGTACTGAAATGAAATGTGTGATCATAGTGGTTCCACATTGCACAGCCCAAATATTAGGACAGGGAATCAATGTTTTAAATTCAGGTCAGTCATAATATAGGCTAACAAAAAAAAATGTGCTGTTGACTGTTTACTTGTAAAAAAATAATGTAGGTCACTTTTACTGGTAACATCAGACATTTGGCATTATCAGGACCCACAAATATTCCCCCATTGCATTATTATACATTATATTCAACATTATATATAGCCGTTTAATATAGTACTGACACTTAAACTCCGTAAACGTTAATTTTTTCACAGTATTTTTCAATTTGGGTGAAGTATGTACAATATATATAGTCACGATACATATTGGTGCATTTTTCTATTGCGATATATTGTTACACCCCTAATGGGCACCTCAAAACACAGATTCATTTAAATGTATTACCTAACTACTTCTGTTGTACAGAAAAAGACATTCTTTACACAACCATCTGTATTTATTGAGAATATTTATAATAGATGATTTTGTAGATCAAGTAGCTCATTTATAAGTTAGTCAAATTTTTGTTGCACAGATCTCTGCTCGACATTTGGAAACACAGTACAGCAAGCCAATAATGCTTAATATAAGACGATATATAAAAGACACGGGCAAAGAATGCTGACTTGATGATCTAGCTTTCCTGGCTATCAGTAACTCGCAAGCCACCTTATGGCACAAATCATATATTAAGGGAGCATTACAACATTCATTAAGAACTAAAGTTCCTTTGCAACATTAGTGAGGAAACAAGCATGTTATTGCCTTTTAATATCAGGAGAATTAGTTTCTTGGCAGAAACACTAGACGCATGTGAAATCAGCAAAACAGGAGGAATTCTTCTGGATGATTCCCAGCAGTTCACCCACCACCCTGTGCAGAAGAACGAGCATAAATGTCAGTAAAACCACAGCCACCAAAATAATATTTATCTTTAACCCTGTCTGTTAATCTAGAGACATATATCTTTCCAAACATACAGATTACAGTTTAGAAGCACAGCATTATGTGCCACAGAATAAAAAGTACACAGAATAAAAAGTAAAAAAGGTCATTGCGACTTTTCTCACATTTCTGACTTTTTTCTCTCTCACAATTGCGAGTTTACATCTCAGAATTGCATGATATAAAGTTGCAATTGTGAGTTATAAAGTCAGAATTGTGAGATATAAACTCGCAATTCTGAGGAAAACTGTCAGTCTTTTTTCCCCCTTAGAATTGGACTTTATAACTCACAATTGCAAAGATGTCAGAATTGCAAGATGTAAACTCGCAATTGCATCTTAAAAAGTCAGAATTGCGAGATATCAAAAGTCAGAATTGCGAGATATCAAAAGTCAGAATTGCGAGATATCAAAAGTCAGAATTGCGAGATATCAAAAGTCAGAATTGCGAGATATCAAAGGTCAGAATTGCGAGATATCAAAAGTCAGAATTGCGAGATATCAAAAGTCAGAATTGCGTGATATCAAAAGTCAGAATTGCGTGATATCAAAAGTCAGAATTGCGAGATATCAAAAGTCAGAATTGCGTGATATCAAAAGTCAGAATTGCGTGATATCAAAAGTCAGAATTGCGAGATATGAAGTCAGAATTGCTAGATATAAACTCACAATTGCGAGAAAAAAAGTTCGGACACTCAAACTCTATGCTGGCAGTCTAGCGCATGCGCATGTGTAGACTGTGTTTGGGGCCGTCCACACGCTCAAGCTTCTCGAAGTGTCTCCTGGCGTTCCGGATGTTGATGAGGGTAGCAGCAGAAGCTGGAAGAGAGAGAGAGAGAGGCTTTACTCTGGGTCACAACATGCTTTTCTCAAACCTCATTTAGAGAGCAGTTGGTGAAAGAACAATGTGGAGGTGTTTTGAAATGCAAAGGACTGTTTCTAATTACATGCAGGTTCTGAAAGCTGCTAAATCTTTCTGTAAATGAGGAACTGTCAAATCCAACACAAGTTAAGTATGGAGTGCCACAAGGCTCTATCTTAAGTCCCCTATAGTTCTGGATTTTTCATTATAGTCAGTCACTTGTCAAGTGATTTTTTGGGAATAAAGGTTTACTCTACTTTTCAGTCAATTCTGTCCACTTTTATCAGCTTTCATTCTTGTCTTCTGTTTATTTAAATAAACCACTGTGTCAATGATAAGACATACCACTCTATCAATGCCATTATTTGAATAAAAGTAAATAAATTGCTGAAGATACAATGGAATATGCTAATGTATCATCAAGCATGGCAGTGATGAGATGGGATGAAAATCAATCGAACCCAGTCATGAATAAGGTTGAGATGTTAAGAATATATTCTGTGGCATGGCTTCAACTTTTAAATAGGAAAAAAAAAAACATGGAAAATTAACCACTTAACCCTTCATATTCATAATAGTGTAATACAGCATGATTTTCAGTAATATCCAACACATACATGTGTTGACATCTAAAAAAAAAAAATTTGTTGCATGGTTTCACTGCCCTTCAAATACCTAAATATTCCTACAAAACATGCTGTCTTTTCCTGATTCAGAAAAAAGTTAGTTCATGCATTTATGACTTTGATTTAGGACACACTTCAAATCCTATTAATCAATAATTTCCCCTACAATTAAAACACACTACTCAACTACATTTATTTAATGAACACGTGACTAGTATTAACCGCTCTGAGTAATTTAGAAAATATTTAGCAAAAATAAATGTTTTTTGTCAAGAAATAAGGCTTAATTGTCATGAAAATGTCACCCAAAAAAATAATAATTTTGGGATTATATAAGAGCTGGTCATTTGTGGTCATGATATCCCCTAATACGCACTGCTACAGTGTAAAAATCAAGGCAATTAAAGATTTCTTTCCCCAACATGTAAGACAACAGTTGAGTGTAATAACTAATCTATTAAGTGAATCAATCAAAACTAACTTTAGCTGGACAATAACTTTATTCTCGAGCTGCTGTAAAGCCACAACTATCTCTGTTACTGTAATTTCCTATTATCACTGTAAAGCTGCTTTGAAACACTATATTGTTAAAAGCTCTATATAAATGAAGGTTACTTGACTTGTAATGTGAGATTATGAGGTGGCAAAACCCATTGCTGTTCCTGCATGCTGGTTGCTTACGTATAGACGGGTCTGACATGATCACCATGACGTAGGTGTTGGACGTGAACACGTCGATAAAGGCAGCAAAGTTAGAGTTTCGCACTTCCATGCTTTGGAAAGAGGCCGCCAACTTGCTGTGGGACAGAGAGAAATGTGTCAACATGTGTTCAGCACTTACAACTACATGACCAGAGTATGACTGACCTGCAGCTCAGCTTGAACTGCTTGATGATGTTACTGATCTTCTCAAAGCGATGAGCATCACGCTGTTCCTTACACTGATAATGAGAGATCACCTGACAAGACACAAGTATACATGTCAAATAATGAGTTTGTAAAGCACCTTTACACAACAAGTTCTGTTCATGTTCACTGCAGTTTTCCCTTTTTTGTGTGTGTTTCGTTTGCAGAGTTTGACTGAATCTGTATACCTGTCAAACACCAACTGATATTTAAGCTAGAGGGGTCATAAAAATGACCACAGAAATAATCGGCGTTCAGGACGTCTGGCACCAGTTTACCATGATGGCAGAGAGCGGAAGAATGACAGAATGCTGACTCTCACTTTTTGCATTGCATATTTTAGTTAAATATGTTCAGATTAGTTCAGTTAAGATTAGTTCAGTTCAGAATTTAAATTTCCTGATCATTTACTCACCCCCACGTCATCCAAGATGTTCATGTCTGTCTTTCTACAGTCGAAAATAAATTAAGGTTTTTGAGGAAAACATTCCAGGACTTCAATGGGGTCCAACGGTTTGAAGGTTCAAATCTCAGTTTCAGTGCAGCATCAAAGGCTCTACACGATCCCTGCCGAGGGATAAGAGTCTTATCTAGCCAAACCATCACTCATTTTCTTAAAAAAAAAAAAAAAAAAAAAACATTTACCGGTATATATTTTTTAACCACAAATGCTCATCTTGCACTAGCTCTGTGAATGCGCCACACATTACGTAATCACGTTGAAAGGTCACTCGTGTTCCGGTTAACAAAAAATTGGAGGATAGGCAAAAAACTCCATCTCATTTTCTCCTCCAACTTCAAAATCGTCCGACATCGTTGTTTTACCTTTTATTTTTATTTTGTAAATAACATTTGTCTTAGTCCTTGCACATTCGCTTTGTAAGCACTAGGTCAGTTCTTCCGTCTACGTCACACGTGACCCTTTCAACGTGATTATGTGGCGCATCACAGCTAGTGCAAGATGAGCATTTGTGGTTAAAAATATCTAAATATATTTTATTTTTTTAAATGAGCGATGGTTTGGCTAGATAAGACTCTTATTCCTCAGCTGGGATCGTGTAGAGACTTTGAAACTGCACTGAAACTACAATTTGGACCTTCAAACCGTTGGACCCCATTGAAGTCCAGGAAAAATCCTTGAATGTTTTCCTCAAACACCTTAATTTCTTTTCGACTGAAGAAAGAAAGACGCGAACATCTTGGATGATGTGGGGGTGAGTAAATGATCAGGACATTTTAATTCTGAAGTGAACTACTCCTTTAAATGATGTTGTGACTGGATAAAAAGTTTGTGTTTGACAGAGTGTTTTGCACATTCATATCGCAATTCATTGAAAATCTGTCCTCAAACCATCCTTTTGTTGGCAGGCAACAAGCCCTCATTGGCAACATGGGGAAAGGTGGAACAAGCGACTCTGGACTCCACTGGGCCCTATTGTCCATTCAAGTTCCCCTGAAATTTGAATGGACCCTTCACTTCAGCGGGGATCTAGCAACACCGTAACTATTTTGAAGCTATGTGCAGTTTTTCAGTGTTCACCACACGCTCAGTGTGGGTGGAGCCAGACCTGGTCATTCATTTTTGATACACTTATTAAAACAACCTCTGTATAGCCAGAGAACAATAATATTAGTGCCCTTGAGCAATGAACCGTTTTTATGTGAATTCTAGTCAAAATCACCACACCACAATGAGTTAGTTGTGTGTATGGTGCAAAGGCATGACCATGCAATAATTAAATTCATTGTTGATTGTAGGGATCCACGATAATGGATTTTGGCCGATATTCGATATGCCGATATTTTCAAACTAATTTTGTCCGATGCCGATACCGATGTATACCATAAAACTTAAAATAATAGCCGAGTCCCAAATAGACGCCCGTCTCTTTTACACGCCTGGTGTGGATAACATACAGGTTTGGATAAATAAAGGCCGGTCTCAAATAGAGCCCGGGTTTGTTTTTTAGTTTCGGGTTGTATTTAATCTTCTAAAACCCATCAGATTGTCTGTTTAAGCCAGTTCTGTGGTGCAGATTGCGCACGCAAGAGAGCCCTGCGCAGCTGATAGCACAAGCAAGGCAGGCAGAGAGAGTTACGTGGTGTCGCGTCTATGACAACTCGAGGTATCGCACACCGAGAAGCGCAGCGCACCTAAAAGCTGTCACAAAGAAGTGGCAAAAGTAATGATTATGAATATGTCAAATATAGCAAGGAGACATTATTTCTATGCCGGCTGCAAAGACGAAGTTGACGATGCTGACTCGCGATCTTCGCAGTAGTGAACGCGCCAGAGAAAAATGCACATTTCATACGGATTACATAGTTTTCTTTCGTTTTGAATGGTTCTGTTTTTAAAGTATGATTTAAAGCGTTCTGTAGATAATATATATATTTCTTAGGTCTGTGAGGCAAGTAGGCTATGCTGAGTTTCGGTTCATTTATGAGACGAGCTCCAGTTCATGCGCCTCTGTGTCGTGATATATTATCTGCTTTACTTATTTATTCAATTCAGGCAATTGGTTGATGAAACATTGATTAAAATTAAGAGACAATTAATACAAAACTAAATTCACTTTAAAGAAAGGCTTTGTGCTTTCTGATTGAGGTCTCTGAGAAAGTTTTTGCAAGTCTTTTAGAGGCGATTTCAGAGCGGTCACGTCCATAACCGAGAACTATCACGTCCGTAACATTGTTTTGTCCTCATAAATGCGAACACGGAAAATTAAATAAAATGAATATTTTATGTTCTGTGGAGAGCATAGTAGCTTGGAGAGCTTACATTAGTAAGCTACAGGACATTGTCTTTCAAAACATGACATGCGCGAAAGATAAAAAATTAAATATTGCGTCATTACCCAGCACTTCTGAAAATGCACTTCCGAATGAGTCTCTGTCCCCAGCACATTTCAAATCAAACTGACGCCCATGCTCGAAATGCCTCCACATGTTGGAAGTTTGCGTTGCTGGCGCTCATGCTACGTTCACGGTCGTCACGTGCACATAGGAAACAGGCCACCCTATCGGCAAGGCTCATCGGCAGAAATATTCATATCATTTTTATGGTCATTTTAAGCTTTTATCGGCCGATGCCGATGTTGTGCCGATATCATCGTGCATCCCTAGTTGATTCTTTTCATTATAAATTATTTTTTGCAGACCTACAATTTAGTTTGACAAATACATATAAAACAAATTTTTTTGTTTAGTTATATTTGACCATGTAAAACTGCAAACATAAAATGGCAATAAAGGAATAACATGAGGTCATGCTGAAATTTTGCAGCGTAATTTTGAATATATGCATGTGTAATGTGTGCAAGCACTGCTTCAGTTTGGTACAAACCAGGAAAGTAGCTCTTTCAAAAAGTAAGACTTCATCTGCCTCAATGATCTGAGCGAAGTTGCGCAGGTTACACTCGAGCTGCTGTACGTTAGGAATGAGCTGATACACGATACTGGACCATGCCTGCAGACACACACACAGATCAGAACACATTAGGTACACTTTCTTACTGCCGGATTGGTGTATTCATACTCAAATGTATTCTTTTAAAGGAGCCGTATGTAAGATTGTGTCTTGATCAAGCGACACTGTTACTACACAGCGCTAAGAGATCCAGTAAAGAAAGCATTTGAATTTGCCACTGAAGTAATAACATCGCTGCGAGATCTAGTTATTAACCGTAGATGTCTATTAGATCAAACAGCGCTGACGTGGAAACCAGGAGAAACATTGTACCGTGAATGAACTAGTTGTAGGCTTTAAGTCCACAGATCAGCAACATTCACCATGGATTTACTGTAGTAACACTCACTGTATGGACGTTTGGCAGGAATAGTGAAATGCTTTCAAGTACTTATCACATCTTTTTCCAGCAAAACTCAAATATTATCATAATGTTATTTTTAATGTGATGACCAAAACATTATTTGTTCATCCTTCAAATATACCCCTATTTATAAAACTAAAAGCTTCAAGATGTAGGAAAACTCACACTAATTTAAAAATAATATATATATTTTTAATAAATTAAAAATCAAGGAAATTTCTCTGGCATTTCTTTCTTTTCGAACCGTGACACCACTGTGTCGTATCGAACCAAACCGTGAATTTTGTTAACCGTTACACCTCTAATATATATATATATATTTTTTTTAAACAATTTGTTATTCCTTATTCAAATGCACACGATCTTACTTTATACAGCGTCTCGTCCCAAATGGACGTTCTGAAGCAGGTGCAGGCCAGCGGGCGAGACAGTCTTTTCAGGTCCTCCTCGCGCTCTTTAAATATCTAAATAACCACAAAGAAATTTACAGATATTAATTAACACTGTTTATGTCGATTTCATTGTATTTTACCAGTCTGAAGACAGTCTACGTGGACTTGCTTCAGACACCTTACAGTAATGAGAATGAGATTGTCTTTACATGTCAGTGATGAGAATTTGAGGTGAACATGCTTTTCTACTTAAGAAAATAGGGCTGCACAATATATCGAAAGATTGCAAATGTATAGATCGCGATATGCATATTGCAACGGCTTGCAATAACTGGGGTCATGAACAAAAGACGAGCAAATCACTCACTGCTCTTGGCTGAATAACTTTTGTACCTTTAATTAAGAATCAGAATATATTTAATTCATACAGTGAAAACTAAGCAGTGTTTTATTTTTACATTTGATTATTCAGTTTCTGTTGTTAAATAAACCTAACGTAGGCCTTCCTGAAACCCTAAACCCTGTGGTTTACACTGATGTTAAAATAACACTTCTTATGCTACAGTAAAACACTGCTGTTCACTTACAGAAGTTGTATGGATGTTTTTTTGTCACAAAAAGAATGAAACACATGTAGGTTATAGAATTGTACGTTTTTTTTAACACTTTAAGCATTATCGTATATCGCATTATTTAATTAGTTATCGCATTTTTCTTCAATATCGTGCAGCCCTAAAAATCTTAGTACATAGTAGTTAGAGACCATTGATATAAAATGGGGCCATTTTTGGGATTCAATGCGACCCAGACATGTTCTTGCAAGCAGGTTTCTTGAGATTAACAGTCAAATAAAATAAAAAAAAGGCAGTTTCCGGCGCTCATATCGTACCAGGTCTCTCTGATCCTCCTGGACCAGGTCCATCTTGTGCACCAGGCAGAAGATCTTTGCGTCAGGCGAGTTCTGCAGGATGGCTTCCAGACACGACTGGTAGTAATGCATATCTTTCTCCAGCTCTCGGCTCTCCACGTCAAACACATAGATCAACACCTCTACATTGCGAAAGATGTTGTCTCTTTGACTCGTAAAGTAGTTCTCCATGAAAGTGTCCTGCCTGTGCAATTCACATGTAAAGATGAAGCGAGAATGAAAGCATCTTCACAAAAGCCATCCAACACAAACCGGTTTGGTACAGGGGTGCTCGTGACACTTACCCTCCGCAGTCCCACAGATTCAGCACCAGATTGCCCAGAAATCGCACGTGAGAGTGCTCCACATCAACTGAAATGAGACAAACACAGCTCATTTTAATCTTTCACTGATCAATATTGATTTGTTTAAACATATATTGTGCCTGGATCGTAGTTCATACGTGTCATAATATATATTGACATCTCCCGTTCCGCATCAGGTCTCATTTTTAGTCATGTAAAAAGGGAAATGATTTAATATTTTATGCAACTCTACAGTAGAAATTAAAAGTATAATACCACAAATGATTTTTTAAGCCACTGAGCAATAACCACTGCAGATTACTGCCCTAAAAATAGGAATCTTTCTTATTTGTTAAAGCAAAATAATCAACAAAGGACCAGTAAATGTTTTAATGTGTTTTGGGAAAATCACTGCAGCCGAAATCTCATTTGCACTTTTGCATTTTTGTAACGTGAAGCTCTGATCACAAAACATACGATCCAACAGAGTCTGGTGGCGTCACTGAAGTAAAACCCGATGTGTCTCGAGGTGTCATGCAGGTTTGGAACAAAATGAGTTTGAATCAAACATGACAAAATGTGCATTTTCTAGTGAACTAGATCTCGTAAATGTCATACTTGTGGCTCCAAGGCGGCGAGTGTCTCTGGCGATGTAATTTGCAAATATAATTGACCTCATACTGGTCTTTCCTGATCCACTTTTACCCATCAACAGCACCTGCAAAAAATAAAATAAAAAACATTCACGAGGTGAGAGCTGGAATCTATAAATTAGGGCAGTGCTTCTCCAACATGAGGTTCTTTATACATGAGGCACATATATTCAAATGCGCATAACTATAGACTTAATTCTTAATGCGCACGTGAGCGCCATCAGCGTTTCTCACAGGTTCGCGTTTAAAGTCTGTGTAGAGAGAACAATGTTGTCTTAGCGGTTTCTAAGTTAATAACTAATGATCGTTGCGACGGAAGTGAATCAATCAAAACTAACTTTAGCTGGAAAATATCTTTATTCAAGAACCGCTATGAAGACAAAAGCAATCTCTGTTACTTAAAGTATCCGTTTATTACTGTAAAGCTGCTTTGAAACAATCTACATTGTTAAAAGCGCTATAAATGAAGATGACTTGACCCGAGACGAGGTACAGGACTGTGAAGCTTTGAGGGTGTCGATGGACTCGATCTACATGTTTTGATCATCGTTCTGAGTCCTATCCAGGCGTCGTCTTTGACAAAAGTGTTTGTTTTTTTTCTCAGGTTTTTGCTCAAAATTTTGCTTTTTTTATGCATGAAGCTAGAATAAAACATCTTAAGATTCTGAGGGCCATGAAACTTTGGTAACACTTTATTTTGATTATAAGTAACTGTGCAACTACATGTCAACTAACTCTCACTAGAGTATTAGTAGACCTTCTGCTTAATATCTGCAAACTCTTTATTATGATGCTCCTCCAACAGACACTCTACTGACTAAGTAACTTTGCAACTACATGCCAACTTATTCTAAGCCTAACCCTACCAGTCTACTAATGCTCTACTAACACTCTGATGATAGTTAGTAGACATGAAGGGGCAATGTTACTTATAGACAACAGAATGTGTTAAAGGGACCATCCAAATAAAGTGAAACCGAAACTTTTGTGAAAATCATCAAACGCTGTGGCTGACCATTTTTCTTTTAAAAACACAGACAGGGAAAGAGTTAGCATGGAAAAGAACAATTTGCGTCGTGTCTGGTTAAGACACGGTGTAGGTTTAAGTCCGTTTCAGAATTTGCATTAATTTCGTATTGTTTAGTCTGTGCATGTCTGTGGACTCGAGTAGTATGGTGGATTTTTGTCCACATTTAGTTTAGATATAATATGATTACTTGGGAATGTTGTTGTTGTATGGCATAAGAAATCATGTCATACTCTATGATTATGTGAATCGCCGCCACTGGATAAGAGGTTGTTTTTTTAATGGATGTCAAATAAAAGAAAGCTAAAGATAAGCTAAAGTTAAAGATCGAGAGATTATGAAAAATATTTTTAAAGTGTATCCGCAGCAAGAAAAAAACAGCACTGCTGCTATGAAAGCTGAAAGGGCCGCTGAAATAAAATATGAATATAGCCATGCAAGTGCATTTACAGTTTATAATTTATATGGTTCAATAAGGTTAGAAAACATGTTATCTTAGAAATTTCAAAAGCTTTGCATATTAATTCTAAAGCTAAGTTATATTATACATTATATTCATTTAAAATAAAAGCGTAATAGATACAGTGACAATCCAACAACAGACGCACACATTGTTAATGGCTGTATAGTGTGTGTGTGTGTGTGTGTGTGTGGTAAATGTTTTATATCTAAAAGTGAAGTGAAACATATCATCAGTCAGTGTTTTATAACAGTGTGGATAAACTCACCTTCTTCTTCATGGCTGTGCTGGACATTTCCCTGCTGAACTTCACCACTGTAAACCACTGTAACTGCAGATTATCAAAACCTGCAACAAGACCAGAACACACAGATCATCACTCTTCTGTCACAATAACCAGGACTACATTCATGTACAACTCTATAAATGTAGGTTTCCATCAGTACTCAGCCACTTTTATCACTGTAGGACTTCTCATTCAGCAATGTTCTGATCACTTTATTCTACATAACTGATGAAATCAGATTAAAAAGATACTCAATCGATATCTCTGCAAATGACATCTGTTCTCCCACGCAAATCTGATTTTCTGCAGATTCTGTTAGATCCTCTTCAAATTCCCACACTTGCTCTTTGCCACTTGAACGCGACAGGAAGTGCACAAGACTGTCCCATGTCTAGAAAATACCAAAGTGCAGTGCCCTGGACACACACTGATCGGAGCGGTATTCGAGGCTAAACATATCCCATCTTGCATTATGGGAAATTATGTGCCCCGAAATCATGAGCTAGTGAGGAAAACATTCCACTGTAAGTTCAATTAATTAGATACCACATGTAATGTGGTAGTAAAAACAAATTGTTAAAGTGTTTTATTGGTGCAAATATGAGTATATATAGTCTGTGTGTATTTTTTACAACTGCTTTTTATCATTTTTATCTTAATAAGAAGGCTAAGCACCACCATTTTAAATGAATTGTGTCTTCTGTTACATAGGGACTGCTGACCAGACATTTAAAACAAAAACTTTTTCAGTCTGTAAATTAAATTGAACATTTTAAAGGGGTCGTCAGATGAAAAGTTCACTTTAATATGGTGTTTGCATATAAATGTGTCTTTTGGAAATATTAGTACTAGATACTAAATAAATGTATTTGTATTAGATGCAAAAATAAACAAATAACGTTACATTTTTTATGTTTTTTTAACTAACTTTTTTTAACCTAGAACTAACTTTGAGACTTTTGCATTTACTATTCAGCACAGAGTCGCTTTCTAGTGGATGTAAGTTATGGTCAGTTTCGCTCAGTTCACACACAGGTAGGTGTCAATCAGACTGACAAGTACTACATCATCATCTTTATCATCATCATCACATGTTCTAGACAGTAACCACAACCACAGAGTGCCAGAATTCATTAGTCTTTTATGCGTAACCTAATCAACTTCATTTGTGAAATATATATGCTATGTGGCTTATGCTACAAGCTCCTTGCTTTGAACATTTGTCCAATACAAACACAATCGTGCATTTTTGCGTGTCTTGAGTGTCGAGATGAATTCTGGACGCGCTGTGGTTTTGCAAGATTTGGTATTTGTTTGTCACTTCCCGCTAATGACTTAACGTTACTCAATCTCAAATACCATATTAAGGAATAAAGACTGTCCTTTATTTTCCTCTGCTGAAGTCGGCACCTCTACACTAGCGCTGTGCTAAATACGACAGAAGAGTCAAAGTAGAAGGGACGCTTGCTATTAATGTGGGTAATGTTGACAAATAAACACATACCTGATTAAACTCCCCATCGATGTTTGTCTCCTGCAAGTTTGCGAATGGTGACGATGAGCACGTGACTAACAGCTGCTGTCTCGCGATGACTTGACACACTCCGCTCGGATGACGTCAGCCCACAAGTGTCATTCACGTGACTAGAGTCACACTGTTTACCTTGTAAATACCAGATAGTATATAAACGGTAAATACCGAGAATGTGTATTTCTTTCACATTTTATTATTATCGAAGGTTGTTTTCATCCTTTCTCGTTTTTCAGTATTTTTATGTGGACAGGTCTATTATAGCCTTTTAGATTGGGTGTTAAGCTTTGCGACGAAAGGCACTTTATGTTAGTATTATATAACACCAGCCCCAGGTATTATATATTTACCAGATTTATATATATATTTATATTTCTTTTGTTAACCTTTGACAAGCCTTGATAAACCCAGATAAACCCTGTTATTTTTTTATTTTTATTTTATCAGTTTTGAATTATAACACACATTATTTTACACTATCACTAAAAATAATGCTTTATGTGGGGACATTTTTTTTTAAGTATTAACTAAATTACTCCCACTACCTATTATTGAACATCTTTCCTGATCTTATTCATGCATTCAACTTAAATTATCATGAAATAATTAAGTCTAATTCTACACTTTTTTGTGCTCATACTCTAATAAGTTATATAAACAATTTCCAATCTATTTTCTGTATCATTTGTAATTTCAGTTTAATTGTGTCTGTCCCTATGTTCTGGTCAAATCTGTCACCTCTGTTATAAAACAGCATAAAAATCTCCAAAGCATTCATAGAGAAAGGAGGTGACGTGTACCAAGTAGCCTAATGTCTCTTCCTCAGGCACTGAGGTATGTCATGTCATTATTCTTCTCTCATTAATTTGGACAAAATGTTTAGGATACACCAATAGTAGATTCATTATTTGTCAAATCTGTTATTGTGATATTGCAATGATTCTCTCATTCACTTTTTAAAAATATATAATATGCTGAAAGCACATAAAATTCAGTTTTTAGACATGCCATTTGGTCTATCTGGTTGGATGTTAGCATCTTGAGCTAAAGCACAAAATGGTGTAAAATGTCAACTCTGTTATCATCAACTCTGTTAGTGGTTTAAAACGTTTAACAATAACAGAGTTGACAATGAGTCAAATGTTCCCAATCACATTTAAGCATCTTGCATTATTTGGATTCTAGGTATTATGGAATCTAGGTCATTTTACTGAAAATTATACATTGGTTATCATTCCAGGTTAAGGAAATTGAATAATAGGTAGATGAAGCTGTCAGCAGCAGAAAGGCAACGGCAATACGGGGCACTGCGAGATGCAGACCCAATGCTGGGTTCAGACTACATGATATCAGCCCGATTTTAGCACAATCTGTTTGACGAGGGGTGTCCCTCCTTCGTTTTCTCTAGTGTGTCATAGATAGTGGATGACAACCGATGCCACGTCTGTGAAGCTTCACGATGTCACGACAGAAAGACTAGCATGTTTCATTCTTTACTGTCCTCCACAACGGGTTCTGTCACTTCTTTGACATTGATCAATAGGAGGCTTGATCTGTAGTAATATCTTTTATTCTTTTTTTTTTTTTTTTTTTTTTTTTACAGAAACAGTAATTCTTCCATGCATTCTTTTGTATTAATAAGTGATCTCAAAACCATTAAAGAAATAATAATAGTCAAACATATTAGGACATTTTACAATAACACCTGCATATCAAAATCCGTAAACTTGAAAGAACTGAATTTCTCCTAGCCTTTGGAAAAGATAAAGACTAAAGATAAGGACTAAACCATGTTTATTTTCCAATTGACTGGAACCATCTTAATTTAATAACTTCATTCTGTCAGGACAGGAACAGGGGAGGTGATGACAGGAGAAACCAGGGAGAAGCAGGAGGAGAATCCCAGAGTCCGGATGGAAACCCATGGCGGTGAAGGAGGGCGGATCCATACAAATAAAATAAAATGCTCTAACAGTGGATGGTAAAGACTAAAGAAAAGTAAAAATAAGTTCAACTAGCTCATTTATTTTGAGGACACGATTACCTCAATTGAATTGATAAAAAAAGAATACTCTGAACTTATTTTAATCGAGTCCACTAAAACAAAAAATGTAAATGAACTCAGAGCGCTTGCTAGCTCACAATATCACACACAAGTCAAATCCAATAAGTTATGATAACTCATAACATTTGAGGATACAGATTAATTTTCGTTTAATTTTAATAGTTATGAGTGCTCTGAAATGTTATCAGTTGAGTTAACTAAAAGAAGATATACATTGCAGTCAAGAAATTAAGTGATGATTGAGCATTAGTGATGAACACCTGCAGTTAACAAGCAGAATCACTGAAGGAAAGAGGAACACAAGAACTACAACTGACTTCAGCCACAGCCTTAGATTAAACCAACTGAAGATAAAAGACATTACATCTCTGAAGATCTCAGGATTAAACAACTCCACAAACAGCATTACCAGCTTCACTTATTACTAACCAGAATTACTTTATTTCTGTCAGACGTCTAACTGAGGGTACGTTTACACGACAATGATGCGATAAAAACGGGAACGTTTTTTTCTTTGTACAGATGATAACGTTATCAAAACGATCCCCGTTCACACGGATCAGCGAAAACGACTAATAACGCTGTATTATGCTTCCAGACAAGTAGTTGGCGATGTCACTTTGTAAAGAAAGGCATATGCATTCTTTTACTAAAGTGCACTCGAGCCGAACACACATGCGCAAATTGCATTATTTTTATTTTATTTTTTAAAGGACGGTAACCAACTTTATTAAACTGTTTGTCGGAAGCAAATTGCATAATTTATTAAAAAAAGTTCGATTTTCATTCTAAGGACATTAATATTGATAATACTGAGTCTTCTGACTCGCGCCGTATATAGACCAACTGCGGAGGGAGGGAGGGGACTCGGGAAGAGGACGAAGAGCAGGTGAAAGGCAGACAGAAGGCAGGAGAGACCAAGGCGGAGCAGACAATGCAGGCGGCCAGGGCGGAGGCGATGGAGGGAGGAGCCAGGGCTGACGACTCCAGGGGGCCGAGTGACGGGGGCGGAGCAGGTGGGAGAGGAGACCAGGGTGGAGCCGGAGAGCCGACGAGCCCAGGCAACGATCCAGCGGGACATGGCGAAGCTGCCGGCTCTGATGACTGAGGTGCAGGCGGGGACACAGAAGGGCGCGGTGGAGACAGAGGGAGTGAGGACCAAAGAGGAACAGAAGGGAGTGAGGAGTCCAATGGAGCCGTGGGGACGAAGGGACGAGGCGTAGCCAGAGGAGTGCAGTCCAGAGGTGAGGGAAGGGGGACAAGGGAGCCTGGCGAAACAATGGGCCACGGCGGAGCTGAGGGAGGTAGGAGCCAAGGTTGAGCTGACTCAGGCTCGGGGACTGAAGACTCAGGCAGGGCGGCCTCTGGACTGGCGGTCTCGGCGGGACGAGACTCTGGAACGGGGACAGGAACAGGTCTGGGAACATGGACAGTCCTTGGGGTAGGAACAGGTCTAGGAACAGAACGTGGAACAGGGACAGGTATCGGCGTGGCGGCGGCCATCCTGCCTGAGGGGTGAGAAGGTGGCCATCTTAGCTGAGGGCTCAAGTGTCGAGGCGGCGGCCATCTTGGCTGAGGGCTCAAGTGGTGAGGAGGCGGCCATCTTTGCTGAAGGCTCAAGCGGTGGCCATCTTGGCTGAGGGCTCAGGCCGGCCAGGCATGACGTGAAGAAGCCTTGGGTCTGGCTGTGTTCCGGATCGAGGCACGACACTCTCCCTCCAGTCCAGTCCGGTGGTGTCTGGGAGGTCGATTGGATGGTTGAATGTGGCCCCAATCAGGAACAAGGTGCTCAGGCTCACGTCATCGAGGGTGCTGGTGATGGTAAGGCGGTAAAAGTCCTTGACCCAAAAAAAAAAAGTGTTGGCTCTCCTGAGCCATGACAATAATTTTGCACGAGGACGGCGTAGGACAGAGATCGGACAATAAACAAGGCAAGACAACTTGCTTAAATACATGGGGAAACAGATCAGGAAAACGAGACACAGCTGACAAGACTAACGAGGTATACAGGTGTGTGACCGGTGAACTAATGAGGGTTACCAAGGAAACAGATGAGTGGCAGGAAAACAGAACAAAGGAAGACGTGACTTATGAAAATACAAACAAACACTGACACGTGACAGTCCAATGCATTGGGTTTCCAGCACCAAGTCCAAGCCTATTCTTTTACACACCCAATGTTATACCAAATTTACCATTTTGATGGAGTATCGCAATAATATCATATCGTGCGTTCAGTATTGTGAAATGTATCAAATCTTGACATGAGGGTATCATTACACCCCGACTCCACATATTAAGAAATACTGAAATGACAACTGGAATCAATGTAGCTGTTCATCAGTTTGGAAGGAGTGGTGTCAAACTGTGTGGAGGACAGACTGGGAGAGATTTTTTTTGTGTGTGTTTTGGTGGGAACAAGCTAAACTGAATGGAGATCAGTTACATTCCTCAAATGTAATAGTGATTCAGGAATATGAATGAAGCAGTGATCAGGGATCAGGAGATCCAGGTCAGGTGATGACACCCCAGGTCAGGTGATGATCCTATTGACTACAACTCAATGTATGATCAATGTCAGCATTATCAGGAGCGTGCTTCTCTTTATTTTAATTGTCCATCTTCATCATGCCTTCACTAAAGGAAAGAAAGCAAGGGGCTCTGCATGTGGTGTGATCTATTATATATATATATGCTGCCAGGACACTGGGTGGCAGTACGGGGGCGATCGGGGGGAAGAGCTGTGATGCGAGTAAATAATAAAGTATTCCATGTGAATCTATCCAGCTACGTCTTCTTGATTATCTTAAGAACCCAACTCAACATGGTGTCAGAAGTGGAGCTAGAGTGAGTGAATGGATAGCGGACTTATATGAGAAGTGGAGAAGCAAAAGTTAAGCAGAATGTCGCAATCGCAACGAGGACAGCAAGCTGCCGAGGGCGAACAGAACGACCCTCCAGCACAGCCTCTTGCTAAAGCATGTGCAACGTTCTCAATAAATCCGCCGGAATCCTTCGACTTTTCAAAGCCACAAGATTGGGAAAAATGGATTAGACGGTTCGAGCGCTTCAGAGTGGCTAGCGACCTGGATAAGTCAACAGATGTTAATCAGGTAAACACGCTGATATATTGCATGGGAGATGAGGCAGATGACGTTTTAAAAGGGCTGACTTTAAGCGCCGAAGATAAACTGGTGTACAGCTCCGTCAGAGACGGTTTCACAAACTTTTTCGTGCCGAAGAAAAATGTGATATATCAAAGGGCTAAATTTAATCAGCGAGCCCAGGGGCCGTCCGAATCTGCCGATTCGTTCATAACTGCTCTATATGCTCTGGCTGAAAACTGTGAGTACGGGGCACTGCGCGATGAACTGTTGAGGGACAGGATCGTAGTAGGCATCAGAGACAACGTGCTTTCACAGAAAAGGCAAATGGAGAGCAGGCTGGATCTGGCAAAAGCTATTAATATGGTCAGACAAGCAGAAGACATTAAACGGCAACAAACAGATCTGAGAGGAGATGCTACACATGCTAGTAAATCTTTGGTGGATGCAGTGCACACTAAGAAAGCAAAACAGCAAGCATGGAAAAATAAAAGACAGCCAGCTAAACAGTACAAAGACAAGCATGAAGCACAATCAGGAGCAGAGCATAAGTCATGCCCTAAATGTGGAAATCAGCATGCTAAATTCCAGTGCCCAGCAAAGAATGCAGACTGCCACAACTGCGGTAAGAGAGGGGATTATGGCAAAGTATGCAAGTCTACTAAAAGCGTGAGTGTTGTCACAGAGGATGATGATATATTCCTGGGAACTATTGATGCAGGAGAGGATGCATGGACTGTAAACTTACAAGTAAGACAAACTAATGTGAGGTTCAAGATAGATACAGGAGCCGATGTTACGGTCATACCGGAGCAGGTGTACAAACAGATATGCAGCGGCACCAAATACAACCTCACTCCAGGTAATAAAGTGCTGTTTGGGCCAGGCCGTGTACCTCTTTCTGTATTGGGTGTGGCTAAAGAAATACTGAAAAGTGGTGATAAACACACCACAGAGGACATTTATGTAGTTAAGCACCTAAACACAGCTCTGCTGAGTAGGCCCGCCTCAGTTAACCTCAGACTGGTGGCCAGAGTAAATGGCATCGACTTGGACTCTGTAAAACAACAATACCCAAAGCTGTGCGGTGGGTTAGGCTTAGTACAGCAGCAGTACACAATTAAGCTTAGACCAGATGCCAAGCCCGTTTCTTTGAAGGTGCCTCGTCGTGTCCCACTGCCCTTAATGGGTAAAGTAAAGCAGGAACTCCAGCGCATGGAGCAGCTAGGAGTCATCAGCCACATTGAGCAGCCAACAGAGTGGTGCTCTGGCATGGACCAGACGCTAGGCATGCTGTCTGGAGCAAAGATATTCACTAAACTGGACGCCAAAATGGGGTTTTGGCAGATCCCATTATCAAAAGACTGTGCCCATTACACCACTTTCCTCACCCCATTCGGGCGCTTCTTCTTCAACCGCTTACCATTCGGCATTGCTTCTGCTCCTGAACATTTTCAAAACAGGATGGTAACGGAAGTGACAGAGGGCTTGGAAGGAGTCGTCTGCCACATGGACGATGTCCTTATATGGGGTTCCACACAGACAGAGCACGACGCACGGGTGCATGCGGTCCTACAGAGGGCACAAACGGCTGGCATAAGACTGAACACAGCCAAGTGTGAGTTCAGCAAAACCAAGGTGAAGTTTCTCGGATACATCATCTCAGCACATGGGGTAAGTCCAGATCCAGAAAAGACACGTGCTGTGCGTGAGATGCCTCCGCCACAAAACATCAGTGAGCTCAGGAGCTTTCTGGGCATGGTGAACCAGCTAGGCAAGTTTGTGCCCAACCTGGCTGAGAAGGACAAAGCTCTCAGAGACCTGTTGTCTAAAAAGAACAATGTGGTATTGGGGGCCTGAACATCAGATGGCATTCACCAGTCTCAAACAAGAGCTAGCGTCCACTCCGGTCTTGCAGTTATACGACCCAAACCAAGAACTGAAAATCTCAGCTGATGCCTCGTCATATATGCTCGGCAGTGTGCTCCTGCAGAAATGCAAGGGGACCTGCGCGCCGGTGGCAAATGCGTCCAGGGCGCTCACAAGCACGGAGCAACGCTATGCTCAGGTGGAGAAGGAAGCACTGGCTTTGACTTGGGCGTGCGAAAGATTCAGTGACTTCATCATCGGTCTCCATTTCGAGCTGGAGACAGACCACAAACCCCTCGTGAGCCTGCTGGGCGGACAAGCGCTGGATTCTCTCCCACCTAGAATACAAAGATTCAGGATGAGGCTCATGAGGCACGGGTACACAATCATGCACGTCCCAGGGAAAAGCCTTACTACTGCAGATACACTGTCACGGGCGCGCCGCTAAAAGATGGTGTGACAGATGGAGATGGCTTAATGGAGGAAACAAACATATATGTGGACTCTATAATGGAACACTTACCTGCAAGTGGGTCTTACCTGTCCGAGCTGCGGAAACAGCTGAGTGCAGACAGCGTGTGCGCCGAGGTGATGAAGTACTGCATTGAGGGCTGGCCAGATCGCAGCAGACTGGACGTGCTAGTAAAACCTTACTGGACCTAAAGGGCTGTTCTCAGCACTCACAATGGACTAATTTTGTGGGGTACTAGACTAGTTATCCCTTCAGTAATGAGGAATAAAGTGCTTGAGAAAATTCACGAAGGACACCAGGGGATAGTTAAATGTCGTGAACGAGCCCAGCAATCCGTATGGTGGCCAGGGCTAAGCAGCCAAATAGGAGAGCTGGTGTTGAAATGCACTGCGTCCATTAAAGAACGTGCCAATGCAACTGAGCCTCCTATGCCTTCCAAACTACCCGATAGGCCATGGCAGAAGCTAGGGGCTGCCCGACAAGAAGTGCAGATGTGGTAATACACCTCAAATCAATTTTTGCCAGGCACGGCATACCGGAAATTCTAGTCACAGACAACGGGCCTCAGTTTGCGGGTGCTCACATGTCAGCCTTCACCACCGAGTACGAGTTTGAGCATGTAACGAGCAGCCCAAGATACCCTCAAAGCAACGGTGAGGCCGAGCGTGCGGTCCAAACCGTTAAGAACCTGCTGAAAAAAGCGACTGACCCTTACCGTACGCTGCTGGCTGACAGGAGCACTCCTTTGAGCAACGGCTTTAGTCCAGCACAGCTGCTTATGGGGCGCCGCCTGCGCACCACGGTGCCAACGTTCCCAGCAGTGCTGGAGCCAGCCATCCCAGATCTTTGGTCTGTGCAGCGCAAAGAAAGGGAGAAGAGAAAGATGGATGCGAGTAACTACGACCGCAGACACAGAGTGAGAAATCTCTCTGACCTGTCACCAGGAGATCAAGTGTGGATCACAGATACAAGATCTACAGCCGCACATGAAACACCTAGATCTTACCTGGTCAGTGGACCACAAGGCACTTTAAGGAGGAATCGCCGTCACCTCATGCCCATGTCGGCAGACAACAGCAGTAACATACTAGAGCATGCTGCAGGGGTTGGTGTGCAGGATACTTCTGCAGACTCAGGACATGTGTCTCCAGAGGGGCCTAAGAACACTCCCACAACTTTGAGAACCAGATCTGGCAGGGCTATTAGAAAGCCAGATAAACTGAATCTGTGAGAACTATGGAAAAAGTATGCTAAATGTTTTTGGGGTTAAACAAGGAGGTTTAGTAATTTCAGTGTTCTAACAGTTTAATAAGACGTTGAATCCTGGTTTGTGTTAACTGTCTATGGTAACTAATGTGTGTTCATGTGTAGCTTAAAGAGGCCTCAAGGATACATATATATATATTAGGGGTGTAACGATACCTTCATTTCACGATTCGATATATATCACGATACTGAACTCACGATACGATATTATTGCGATACTCCCAAGACATATGATAAAAGGTTAACAAAAAATGTATTGTTGATTAAAATGCTAACTTTGATATTACATTGTGGGTTTAAATGAACAGGTTTGGACTTGGTGCTTGTAATTCAAAGACAATGGTGACACCAGAATAAAAATATTCATGATTCTGAAGCTGACCATTGCATTATTATACATTATAATCAACATTATATAGTAGTTTAATGTAGTACTGACACTAAAACTCTGAAAACATGATTTTTTTCTTATACAGTAATTTCTATTTTGGGTGAACTATCCACGATACATATTGTCACTATCCACGATACGTATTGTTGCATTTTTGTATTGCGATATATTGTGGCACGATATATTGTTACACCCCTAATATATATATATGTAATTATATAGGTCACAGTCTATTGCTTTTCAGAAAGGGAGATGTGGTGTGATCTATTATATATATATATATGCTGCCAGGACACTGGGTGGCAGTACGGGGGCGATCGGGGGGAAGAGCTGTGATGCAAGTAAATAATAAAGTATTCCATGTGAATCTATCCAGCTACGTCTTCTTGATTATCTTAAGAACCCAACTCAACCCTGCAAGCATTGAGCAAAATGCAATACGTGGGCTATGTGTAAAGTATTATATATTGCTCACGTTCAAGTCATTTGCACTTCAAAAAAATCGGTTAAATGTTGTTAGAACTTTAATCAGGAAATTCCTAAACATTCCTAAAGCAAGATGCATTTTTAAGAACGTAGAAAAATGGATACTTTATTCAAACACTACTTTTTTAATGAATGCATCTCATTGCAGTCAGTAACTATACAAATCAAACGCAAATAACAAGCATGCAAAACATTGGTGGTGCTTGAGGAGATTCCCCTCTTCCATGTAAAGCGCTTTGAGTGCAGAGAAAAGCGCTATATAAATGTAATAAATTATTATTATTAGATAATTAGAAGACTAGAAGACTAAAACTGAGAATTGCACATGCAAAACTAAAATGTGTGTTTACCAATCAGTGGCCATTATTCTACAATGGATGTTTTCCAACCATTTTTCAACAGACTTGCTATCATCATGATCATGAAGGCCGACCCCTAAACCAAGCCCCCAGTGGATTAGAGGAAGTCAGGTAAAGCGGTTAAACCCCCCGACTGATGGAGAAACACCTCGAGTGTTCTACAGAGATATGATCTTGTGCTCATCAACTACGGTAACACTTTAGAACTGATCCTGATAGTTACTGATTGGCTAATGGTGAACTACCACATTCGACTGCTTACTAGTTCCTTAATCAGAGTTTCTTGTTAGTTAATAATAGTTACTAGAATGTTAATAGTGCGTTACTCATGTAGTTCTTCATTAATGAAGGAACCGTCTTCTATAGTGTTACACAAATCACTTAGTTCAATGTTACTGTCTCCACACCGTCGGCTTCGTCAAAAGGTCAATGCTGATCCAACATTCTTTAAACATTGAAATGTATGTATGTATGTATGTATGGGTATGTGTATGTGTGTATATGTGTATGTGTATATGTATATATATATGTAATATATATATCTTTTTTTTCTTTTCTTTTTTTTCTTCCTCTCAAACAGTGAGTAATAAATGATAACAATACCATCACACATTCACTACTTAAATTACAATATTATACATTCTGGTTGGGGAGATATACAATGTGTCTATAATATGTATATGTATGTGTATGTGAGTATATGTGTATGTAATAGAGACAGGTTCATCCGTATTACCTTCTGTGTTATGTTGTTTAGATATTTGTTTATTTGTTGGCTCATTTGTTTTTCTCTTGTATTATGCCTCTCTTGTTTGTCATTAACTAGTTTAATTGTCCGATACTTGCTTTTTTCACATTTATATTTGTTTATATTTTTTGTTGTTTTTTGTTGTTGCTTTTTTTGTTTATGTACTTATCTGTATTTGTATTGTTTGCTTAATAAAAAAAATAATAAAAAATATTGAAATGTCAAACTTGACCAAAATGATTGGATCAAAACTCAATGTCACCTTGCTATCTGTAATCAGTAACGCGGAAAACATATCAGCACAGCAGAGGAAACACTGAACTGAAAACACTCGAAGAAACAATGCAGCAAACCTGCAAACCTGAGTGAAAGAGAGAGTCTTGAAAAATGCTCGGTCAGAGAGAGACGATATTAATCCATATTTAGATTAGTAGCCTATCTTTCATTTGTTTGGCTGAGAAATCAACTAAAGGTGTTTATTTAATAAAATGTGGATCATTCACATTAAAAGAGACATGTCAGACGGCTTAAATAGCCTACATGCCATAAAAATGTCTTATCAGGACTTTTTTTTCACACTCCATTTGGGGTGAAGAGACACCATAAGTCGATGTGTTGTGTAAAATAACCGAAACTCACAGACTCTTCCGTTCAGATAGGGACTAGCGAATTTAGAAATCATTTTAATAGTTTTTATTTAGTATGCATGCTATTTATACTTTACTATGCATCTGTTGTGATTAAAATTAATTTTTATGTAAAGCACTTTGAATTATACCATTGTGTATGAAATGTGCTGTATAAAAAAATGCATTGCCTTGCTATGCCTAAACTCTCTCTTAAAATGTCTTAGGTATTATTTTAGGTAGGCTATTGATTTTGTTTTACTTATATTTATGATGATTATGTTAAACTATAAAAAATTATGTTATGGTATTTTTTCCCTTATAAAATATGTAGCCTGGTGTAATAACATGTATTTTTGCCCAGTATGCCCAGTAACTTGTAATCATCAGTAGTGGTCTTTCTTTCGAAACCTCCACCCTCACCTAACAGTGGTGGGCGGGGTTTGTTTGTGTCAGAACGATGATTCTGCATCTCCATTGGCTCGTGTCATCTCCGACGTCACGATCATGATTAGAATTGATGATCGGACGTTTTGATTTCATTGTCTAGCCAGGGGATTCGTAAGGAAATCTGCTGAATTCGAGGGGGCCCGTTGATTTCTCAACAAAAAGGTATCTCTTTTAACACGCCAAGGAATATTGTAAGGTTGTGGTGACAGCACGGGTCTCATTCCAAATAGCCCGTGTCATCCATTTATACCAGCATCGCTTCTCGAGCAATGCAAAATTATAATAATAATAATAATAAAAGTTTCGCGTGGTGGATTTGGCTCGCGCGTGGCCTCCTGGGCCTCTCTCGCGCACTAGCGCGCGTCAGGAATTTGCCTCTTATCTTTCCCCCCTCTTTTTTTACCACTTTACTTCAGTTTAGTTACGCATTTCATTTATTTTTTTACCCTAACCCCCAGCGTTTTATCTCCGAGATGAGGGTGGTCGTATGCCCATTTGAGCTCTGTTTGAGATTATTATGATTTCATGCACGAGCGCAAATGTATTACGTGATATTATTTAAAACGCACAAATGAAACGTCGGCGATTAACATACATTTTCTGAGCATCCTAGACATTTGCATGATAAATCAGATAAACTGTTTTGTTTACCATGGGCTGTCCGAGCAGCAGTGACACGCTAGCGTTGGATGTTATTGAGTGTGTTTGTAATGGCGCGGGATGGAGACTTTAGCACTGCAGCTAAACCGCATCAGCACCGCCACTCATCATCACAACAAACAACGCTCATGGTTACGCTGAGGCACACAGCATTTGAATAACACAGTTTTAACTTGTTTCATTTTATTAAAGGGAACGGTTATCTATTATCTTGGACGAAATTTAGATTTCACTACATTCACGTTGTGATGAAAGGCACGGCTCTATCACTCAGTCTAACAATCTTTGGTAACACTTTATTTTACGCCGTCATTGTTACATTGATATGTTACATGTAGTTACTATAGTAATAACTTCAAATTATGTGTAATTGCATGCAACTAACCCTAAACCAAATCAAACCCTTATCCTAACCCTAGTACATGTAGTTACTTGTTCTACATGTATATTAAATATATAATTACAGTGTAACAAATACACCTTAAAATAAAGTGCATCCCAATCTTTCTGTCATTGTATTTATTTGAATAATATAACTAACAGAGTTTTATTATTGCAACATAATATTAATGATTTGGCAGCAACTATAAGATAACCATGAATCAGTGATTTTATGCTTTTTATTAAATAAGCTGATGAAGAACTTTCTCACGTAATGTTGTTGGACTGAAATTGTAAACAGTATTTTAGGTCCCACTTTATTTGTTCTAAATTTAAAAAGAAAATTGATCTAAGGTGCATTGTACTTATTGTGTTGATGTTGTATTGCAAAACACTTGCTACTATTGAGGTGGGATACAGGTAAGGTTAGGACAGGTTTGGTGGTATGTGTAGGTTTAAGGGTGGGTTAAGGAGTAAGGGAATGTCAAAAGTGTAATTATAGATGTAATTACAGAAATTAATTACAGCTGTAATTAAGGCATTTCAATCCTTTAGGTATTATTTTTTTGAAAGTGACCCTATTATGCTATTTTAAAGTTTCCTAATGTAGTTTTTGAGTCTCCTACAACAGGTTTACATGCATCAAAGGTAAAAAAAAAAAAAACTGTTTAATTTTCTCATAATATACATTTGCACATCATCACATTTTCAATGATTCTCAAACGACTCGTCAGATGAATCAATCTCTCTAAATCCCTCCTTTCCGCGAGCTACTCCCCCCCCCCCCCCCCCCCTTAAGCATTAACAAGTGCATGTCCATCAACAAACTGATTATTTTACTTGTACTTAATTATTTATAGAGTATGTTCCTAATTTATTGCGGTGAACATGTGAAAACTGTATCAATAACAGTGCATACATTAGCCAAGCTCTAGCGTGAATGACTGATGTAACATAAAGTTAGTAAAACAAATCTTGCTCCATGCTTAATCTTTCCTCAAAGTAGTGAGAACGACAGACAATCTGCATTGATAGACACAGTTTTATGTAATAGTGTCCCACAGCTGATTAGCAGGAGTATTTCAGTAAGACAGTGATAACACGAGTTAGCCAGTTAGCAGGAGACCTATACTATGTAAAACTCAAAACTAAGTATTTTGAACACCATCTTTCAAGAGCAAGCGGTTTGCGAATCTTGTATTGAACTCCGATATTGAGAAGTCGTCAGTAAAATATAACAATAAGTGTGCGGACAATATGCTAATGTTTCGTCTTGACGTCACAATGTAACGGCTTATGACTCGTTTGAATTTCATTGACTCAGAGTCGACTCTTACTTTTGAAAGACAATAACTTTATATACGGTGCACTTTCAGATTTAAAACTTTGCAGGATGTTTTCATTCGCTTAGAGCTGTGTTACACACTACATGAAAGGGCCCTTTATGGTAACACTTTATTTTACAGTGTCCTTGTTACATATGTTACATGTAATTACCATAGTAATAACAGTAAATTAACTAATCCTAATCTTATAGTAAGTACATGTTGTTAATTAATATTACTCCGTACTTAAATATATAATTACACTGTAACATTGATACCTTAAAATAAGTGTCCATTTTACATGTACTTACCATAGTAATAACAGTAAATTATGCATAATTACATGCAACTAACCCCTTAACCAAAACCTAATCCTACCCTAACCCTTATAGTAAGTACACATTGTTAATTATTTTATTACTCAAATATATAATATATTATTACTTAAATATATAGTTACACTGTAACAACGACACCTTAAAATAAAGTGTCTTTTTTTTCACTCTAAGTAAAATGTAGACAATATGTGCATTGTATCTACTGATTAATTGAAATGTTAGTACCTAGTAGTTAAAGACATGTAATTATTTAAAGTGTTTTTTTCTTTTCTTCTCAGTGTTGTTATAGCAATAATGACTGTTTTGAAGAGGAATCTTTCCATGTGGTGTTTTTCAGATCTGAGGGGTCCAGACCTGGAGAGAGCAGGAGCGTGTGTGTTTATACACCCTCCCAGATACAGCTTCCTCACACCTCGAGTGTTGCGATGCCTGAATGCTGGTGTGAATAGATGTGCACACGACAGTGTGTCTCTGCTGTATGTTGAGATTCATAGTAGCTCAGCCTGATTCCTGGGGTCTCACTGAACATCCATCAGAGGGATGGAAAAATGGCTGGAAAAGAGGAGCATTCACACTGTGAGCATCTACACAAGTGCATATTCATTAGAGACCACGTACACCATTGTGCTGTGGAGTGCAATACAATAGTCCTAACCACTGCAATGGGCTTATTACTCTTATATTGATTTGTTTTTATTTCATAATAAAAGAGGGACATACATTTACCATAAGTTGCACAACTACCGGTACACACTTAAATATTGTTCAGGGTTCAACATATTAAGCTCTGTAAATGGCATCTGATGTGTTACCGGCGAATATAATTTTGACTCATCTGTGTTTCACATTTTTAAAATGAATATTTAATAGGGCTGTCAATCGATTATTATTTTTAATCGCGATTAATCGCATGATTGTCGTGAGTTAACGCGCGATTAATCACATTTTATTTGTTCTAAATATACCTTAAATTAATACTTTTCAAGTTTGTAATACTCTAATCATTATGGGCATGGATAAATATGGATGCTTTATGCAAATGTATGTTTATTATTGAAACCATAGTCATCATAGAGCATGAAGACGAGACATGTTTCAAAGATCATAGATGTTTTTCATTCATGTTGTTATTATTCAGTGTTGTTATTATTCAGGTTCCCATTACTTCTCTTTCTTTGAGAAGTAATGGAAAGAGACGTTATTAACGCGTTAACTTTGACAGCACTAATATTTAAACAAAGAGAATGCAAAACTTCACATGTTACCATCAAGTAATGTTATGAAGCATGTCTCAATTGTGTGTCATGACCTCCTTGCTTTGGTTATGTGCCATACTGAAGCAGTTATAAATAGTGTAATGACAATGAGATTGTGGAGAATGAGTGAAATAGCTCAATAATGATTTCCCCATACACAGCTGTGGGTGAAACATTGAAAAATACATCAAAATAGTTGGATGGAAACCCAGACACTCTTTCAAAAGTATAACCACAAAACATTCAACGTGATCCTAATGCTTTCAATCCAGAACATTCATTTAAAAGAATGAGATTTGCTTTGTGACACTACATTAGTGACTGTATTTGTAATGTGGCTTTTCTTCTTGCATAGGGTGTTCTTGATACTGTTGTCTTATTGCCCGTACTGTGCAGGAGTGTTTTGTCATTTTTATTATTATAACTTCCTTTCATCTTCCAGATGAACTTGCGGTCGGTATTTACTGCCGATCAACAGCGGATCCTGGAACGCTACTATGACAACGGCATGACCAATCAGAGCAAGAGCTGCTTCCAGCTCATCCTACAGTGTGCTCAAGAGACCAAACTTGACTTCAGCGTGGTCAGAGTAAGCGTGTTTTATGTATTTTCTATTGAACATGTCATTTCAGACCATTTTTTGTCGTTATTTATTGGTCAACCATCATGGATTTTTCAATGACTGTTAATTTAACGACTTATATCTAAAGAACAAGATGATAATTAAGTGTACTTATTTTAAATTACAGTATTTACTCAAAATTCTCTAAAACATGTGAAATAACAGAAATAACAATGCATATATCTATTCACATTACTTTAAAATTCTTTTAGTGAAAGTGCCTCAGTGATTGAGAGCAATAGGAGAGGGGGACATTTCAGTGAGTAATGACTTATAAACAAAAGTAGTAAAAAATAAAATAAAAATAAAAATAAATGTATGTAATTTACATTACAATATGCTTCCCCTGTAATTTAGGCGAGATATTGTTGCTAATAAACATAATGTAATTTAAGGTGTCGCTTTTATATGAAAATAAATATGATAAACAAGACACCAAAAGTATTTGTTATTTAATTACGAAAGACGTGTTTATCAATCATTTTTACTTTAATTTTTAGATATGACAACAATCACATGATCCATATAGAGATCGCATTATCAGAGAATGTGTAAATCTCACTTAATTTATAAACATAAACATATCAGAGTTTTAAAAACAAATATTTTAAAAGAGAAAAATACGTCACGGTTGTTTAAACTGTGTCGTCAGCCTCATTGTCGAGAGAGTTTTTTGTACATACGTCAGCATGACATCAGAGCAAGTTGTACCACACTCGGACACATTTCTAAATTGAAAATATGCCCAATGATAACACGTACATTTCACAAAACCTCCCATATATCGCAAAACAGTTTTTATGTTCGCATGAGGTGTTTTTTAGGCAATTTGAAAAAGGAATATTTCGCAAAACTGCTATGCGCATTTACAGGTCACCTGACGTAGATGTTCGGACAGAAGACGAGACAGAGTTCTTCATTAAATTCATAAAAGACAAAAGAATTATGATAATACTAGACTCTCAACCACTAAGAAATGCCACAATCAAGACCTCGAAGCAGATGTGAGGGAGAAACACCCAGAACCTCCTCATATGCGGCCTCTCCCCAGTATAAGTGGCTTTTCTTGCCATTAATGCTTGGATACACGCCTACGTCTCCTTCCATTAACAATAATGGCTTGTGTGGTGACTGCGATATACGTAAACCTACCCAACATCAGTGCCATGATTGTTGGAATGACTTATCACAACGTTTACATAACATCGGTTAATGGAAACGTCGTCATTTCACAGTAGTCTTGTAAAATAATCTATAATGGAAACGCGGCTAGTGTCAATGTTGCAAAGTTTATAGTGTCATTATTCACCGCAAATTTTGTTCTCATCTGATAGTGTCAGTGCAGTTAAATCGATAACATATTAATTCTAGTCTTACAGAAATGTGACAGTCTCTTATTAAATCTAAAAGGGGGGATTTATTCCACTTCCTCCCACAGGGAAACTTTTTCAATCTGTCCATCATGCAAAGTCTCGTTGACATGGGCTTCTACTTTCATGGTTCTTCATTTGCCATTTTGGAGCTTGGTAACACTTTACAATAAGGTTCATTAGATAATATTAGTTAACTACCTTAGTTAAACATGAACTCAGAATGAACAATACTTCTACAGCATTTATTAATCTTAGTTCATATTAATTATAACATTTACTAATACATTATTAAAACCAAAAGTTGTAACTACTAATGTAGTTAAAGGGGTGGTTGAATATGATTTCATTTTTCTAACTTTAATTAGTGTGTAATGTTGCTGTTTGAGCATAAACCACATCTGCAGTTACAACGCTCAAAGTTTAAAGCAAAGGGAGATATTTGCTTTTAAAGAAATTGCTTTTTAAGGACTACAACAAACGGCTGGTAGAGACTACATGACATTCCTCATTTACATAAACATTTACATAAACCCCGCCCCCAGAACACGATTTATAGATTATCAAGACAGAATATGCTAATCAATGACTAGAAGATAACTACACATAAGCTACATAAATTCATCAACTAACCATTCAAAATTCATGTTGTCACTTCTTGAGTCTCTCCATTTTTGTCTGACTGGTTTGAACATAAGAGGCTATCTACATTAATCCGGAGACATTTGAAAAACGGCGTTTTCGTTTATAAACGCTCTCCGTCCACACTAGCGTTTTCAGGCATTTTCGGACGTTTCAGTGTGGATGAGAAACTTTTGAAAAACGCCTGAAAACGCTAAATTCACCTTTACTGCGCATGCGTAAAACCCCACAAAAGATCACTGATATGATTCAGATGGAAAAATAAATAATGAAGTTATCATGCAATTCTTCTGACATGATCATTTTATTTAGTAAAATATCTCACCATACACTGATGCGTCCAGGTCGCACGCAGTCACCGCATGTTTGGTCTAAAACGTGTTGGCTCTCATGTATTGTCGCAGGACAGCAGCAAATGTGAGTAAATTCTGTCATCTTTGCAGGACTGTGATATGAAGAGTGTGCAATGTAGAATATTTTTAGCAACAGTGTGAAAGTGAATAGCACATAACAGGCACAATACTGGTATAAACATGAATATCTATTAGTACAATATGCGTCACATGACTAAATTTACGTCATCGG
Source organism: Phoxinus phoxinus (assembly GCF_949152265.1). Classification (NCBI taxonomy): domain Eukaryota; kingdom Metazoa; phylum Chordata; class Actinopteri; order Cypriniformes; family Leuciscidae; genus Phoxinus; species Phoxinus phoxinus. The sequence goes on from NC_136887.1 coordinate 8,315,048, forward strand.
TTTTAAATACCACCGGTTTCACAGTCCACACTACAACGTGAGAACAGCGTTTTCAAATGTATCCACTTTGGAGTGCGTTTTCAAAAAAGTTAATAAAGTTTTCATTAATAAAAACGCATTCTCAGTGTGGACGGAAGGCCAAAACGGAGAGAAAAATATACATTTTCAAATTAAACGTATTAGTGTGGACATGGCCTAAAAGTTTTAGAAATTTTCAGTGCATGTCTGTGTGAGTGCAAGCTGTTGAAGCTCCGCCCCCTGTGCCGGGAGCAGCAGCTCATTTGCATTTAAAGGGACAGACACACAAACGGTGCGTTTTTGCTCACCCTCAAAAAGTGACAACTTTAACATGCTATATAAAAATATCTGTGGGGTATTTTGAGCTAAAACTTCACACTCTGGGGACATCAAAGACTTATTTTACATTTTGTGAAAAGGGCATTATACCACACCTTAAATGTACTGTGTGAACTAACATGAACAAACAATGAACAGCTGTATTTTTTATTAACTAACGTTAACAAAGATAAAGAACTAATACAGTAACAAATGTATTGCTCATTGTTAGTTCATGTTAGTTAAAGGGATAGTTCACTTTAAAATTAAAATTCTGTCATCATTTACTCACCCTCAAGTTGTTTCAAACCTGTATTAATTTATTTCTTCTGCTGAACACAAAGGAAGATATTTTGAAGAATGTCGGTAACCAAACAGTAGACAGTACCCATTGACTTCCATAGTAGGAAAAAAAAATACTATGGAAGTCAATGGGTACTGTCTACTGTTTGGTTACCGACATTCTTCAAAATATCTTCCTTTGTGTTCAGCAGAAGAAATAAATTAATACAGGTTTGAAACAACTTGAGGGCAGTGTTGTGCATGAACGCGTTCAATGAACGACGTTCACTGAACTCGTTCATATTTTCGCCGAACGCTGAACTGAACGAATCACTTTTCATACAATGAACGTGAACGAGAGCGGCGCTCACTCTGGCAGGAATGAGCAGCACGCGCAGTTCACGTTCACGCTCATTTGAAAAGTCAGGTTTTACCAGGGCTTAATTTGAACATGTTCCGTCACCTCCGACATTGGATCTGGAACCTTTTTTATTGGATCCGGCACCTCCTGTGTCACTAAAATTAATTGCCTAAATGAAAAAAAAAATAAAAAATAGGCTTACTGTTTGTGTAGTGTTCAAAGTTTGCGACACATGACTTGCGCGCTTGTTGTACGAGTTGAGATTGCTGTTAGCCTCGATCACTCAGGGGAAAAATCTCAAAAAGACAGGAAAATTTGCAAAAATCATTTCCGCGGATCAAAAAGGAGACCACGGTGGACACAGTAGCCTAGTATCGATATCTTGTTATTTAGACATAAATAAGGGGACGTTCTAATCTGCATCAAGCCACATTAAGCGTTCGTATAGCCTAATGGTTTTCTATGGGAGGAAAATGCTTAACCGTTCATATTATTGGCTCATCTGATTTTTTGTACATAGTAGCCTATTTGTTAGGATTTTAGTATAATTATTAGGTTTATAAATGCACGCACAATTATCCGTGAACTTGATTTGAACAAATGCCTTTCAACTTGTGAGTGCAAAATTCAGAATTAAATTAATGTGCAGAAATGTGTACAAATAGAGAGTAGGCTATGTGCCTAGGCCTACTATACTGTTGTAGCCATTAAAAAAAGCGCATTTCATATTTGTTAAAATGTTATAATGTTATTTTTTCCCCCCATTTATGTTGATTTATGAAAAGTGAACAGCACGACCGAGATAGGATGCGCAATATGAGACATGGAGCGGGTCAGACATGATTTTGACTGTTGAAGTTGAAGTTGTTATAGAAAGCCTTTCTTTAAAGTGAATTTCGTTTTGTATAAATTGTATCTTAATTTTAATAAATTTTTCATCAACCAATTGCCTGTAGGCTATTTAATGAATAGGCCGACGAAACAAATAGGCTATAACGGAGGCGCCCGCGCGCTCACTTGCATTGCACGTGAACTAGAGCACATCCTAACTTCACACAGACATGACAAATACATCAAATACACAAAGCTTGAAATGTCTTTAAACTAAATAATTCAAAACGAAAAAAGAAAAAGGCTACTCTCTGATAATCCAATATTAGGCTTATTTATGTGCATTTCTCTCTATAAGCGTTCACACGGAGATGGCGATCGTCAACTTCTAGAGAAAACACTTGTTTATTAATAAAAATCAATACACGCGTCACCGGATTTACAGATGCACGCACGCACATTATTTCGAAATAACGAGATACTGTGTTGAAATAACATTATTATGAATAATAGTCTACATCTTTGTTAAAATAATTTTAAAAAATGAACGTGAACTAGTTCATTTTTAGATATGTGAACTTAGTTATTTTTTTTTTTTAAATGAACTATGAACATGAACTAGTTCATTATCATCTGTGTGAACTGAACTTTGAGCTAGTTCTTTTTAAGTACACAGCAAAATCCCCAGTGTAAAATCAACACTGCTCGGAGCATATATGGTCCCACTCTACAGAGTGTTAAAATAACACTTAATCAGTGTTAAAGTTAATGAGATAATTAAGAGATTAATTAAGTGATGATTGAACATTAATGATGAACACCTGCTGTTAACAAGCACAATCACTGAAGGAAAGAGAAACACAAGAACTACAACTACAACTACAACTTTTAGTCACAGCCGTAGATTGAATCAACTGAAGATAAAAATAACACCGTGTCCTAACTACATGCGACGCGATAAAATTCCAGCGACAGCAAGTGTGTCTGTCCACACTAGACGCGACGCGACTGTGAGACGGCACACGTCAATAAAAAAATCACAGCCATTCAGAACAGCGTGTGGGCGGAGTCTCTCTGTGAAAGCGCACTGCTGGCCCGCACTCGCATTGGAAATGGGTAAGGACATAATCAAATCAAGAAATAACATTATTAAAAATCAAAACATTAACAAAATATACTTATTGACTAATTTTGTTATGAAGTACAGTTGTATGTTTGCATAGAATTCAGTTTGAACGCTAAATTATATGCTTTCAAAATCTGATGTAAATTATCCATTATCGCTTGTGGCACAGTGACCTATTTTTAACTAAAAATAAATAATGTGTACTCATAACCAGTGTAATTTCTTCATATGACAATCAGTTTATTCAATGAGATCTCTGTGTGGGCGGATCTGTCAGCCGCGACGTCGCAGAAATAGGAACCGTTTCTAAATTAGAAACTTCGCGTGTCGCCGCCGCGTCTGGTTAGGACAAAAACTCTGATTAACATGGAAAAGATACCTTTTATCGCGTGTCGCGGCGTCGCGTCGCGTGTAGTTAGGACATGGTGTAAGACATTCAATCTCTGAAGATCTCAACAGTGAACGATTAAACAACTCCACAAACAGCATTACCAGCTTCACTTATTACTAACCAGACTGACTTTATTTCTGGTATATGTCTATGGACAAAAGTTTAGATGTCGATGTTTTAAAAAAAAGGTCACCATTATGGTGATCAGTTTTCCCTTCAGTTGGGCAGTTTGACTCATGGCTTTTAAAGTGCAATTTTGGTCTTTGTAACAATATTTACCAAAACTCATAATATGTTACAAAGGAAGCTAAAAATATGAAATGTCCAGGTGTTATCGTTTTCATTATTATAAAGATGAAAGATTCACTAATCTTATCCCTGACAAAAAACAAAAGTTGTTTTTAGTTATTAATAAAGTCACTTTTTTTGACACAGAGCAGTCATCCTGAAAAAAAAATTGATATGTATTGCAGAATTTTTTTGAAAATTATTATTTTTATATTAGAAACAACAGACATCAAGAATCAGAGTATGAATCTCAACAATGGTGACATGCTTCATGCTGCAATGCATGCTGGGAGCCACGATTTGTATACTATGGTGCCTTCCATAATGCATTGCGGCATAAAGCATGTCACCATTAATGAGATTCATATGGGGATTCTTGATGTCTGTGTTTTTGTCCAAAGATTACTTTCCGAATAATTAAAAAATAAAGATTCAGCTTGATGACTTATCTATAGAAAGAAATTAATGTTATTGAAAATCGATTATTACCAAATCACCATTTTCAGTAAATGATAAAAAAAATTAATATTTGTGCTTCATGATTTTGAAAACTATGGGCCTATCACCTGACCATCTTTGTTTCTGGCTTTCTTTGCAACCTTTGTGTGTTTTGGTAAACACTGTTACAATGACCATGAAAATCAAATATTAAAAAAAAGAATCAAATTGCCCAACTAAAGGAAACACTGTTCACCATAATGGTGATTTTTTAAAATGGTGACTAAAACATCAACATCTAAACCTCTGTTAATTCTCAATAAAACTTCTGTAGACATCTGACAGAAATAAAGTCAGTCCTGGTTAGTAATAAGTGAAGCTGGTAATGCTGTTTGTGGAGTTGTTTAATTGTTCACTGTTGAGATCTTCAGAGATTGAATGTCTTATTTTTATCTTCAGTTGATTTAATCTACGGCTGTGACTAAAAGTCAGTTGTAGTTCTTGTGTTTCTCTTTCCTTCAGTGATTGTGCTTGTTAACAGCAGGTGTTTATCAATAATGTTCAATCATCACTTAATTAATCAGTTAATTATCTCATTAATTTTAACACTGCTTCAGTGTTATTTTAACACTCTGTAGAGTGGGACCATATATGCTCCGAGCAGTGTTGATTTTACACTGGAGATTTTGCTGTGTATGAACGGGCACAACACTGCTTGAGGGTGAGTAAATGATGACAGAATTTTAATTTTAAAGTGAACTATCCCTTTAATACATTAACTAATGTTAACTAATGAACCTTTTTGTAAAGTGTTACCCTTTAAAGGTAGGGTAGGTCAGAATTGTCTAAAAAAACTTTTATTCAAATTTGTTTAAACTGTCTTTATATACCAATACATAATTAAAATGCAAGTACTCTGAAATAGAGAGTATAAAAAATTGAGTGGCTCTAGTGTATTTAATCTTTAATAAACACAGCTCATTAATTCCATTCACTCCCACCTAAAAACGGGTGCGCGACTGCGCGCACGTCGGCAGAGCCAGTAATAGCGGCGGTAGTCATGGCGACGGAGAGTGACAGTCGCGCAAGCCAATCACTTGTTTCGTCCCGAATGAGCTGTGTTTTTTGAAGATTAAATACACTATAGTCACTCAATTTTTATACTCTCTTTTTCAAAGTACTTACATTTTAATTATGTATTGGTATATAAAGACAGTTTAAGCCAATTTGAAAAAAAGTTATTTAGACAATTCTTACCTACACAACCTTTAATTCAATGGAAAAGTGCAGCAGGAACATATTTTCTGCTGGAATAGTTAGACTTTCTCAAACCTGATGGCAGTGCATGTCTCTGCGTTTCTCTTTCTAGACATGGGTAGGAAACAAGCGACGGAAGCTGGCATCTAAAGCAGACCAGAACGGTGCATCTGCTCATGGTTTGTCCCATCAGCACGTTCCCTGTGGATCTGCCGGCGCGCTCGTGGCCGGGTCGGTGTTGACGGCCGAGATGGCAGCCATGAGGAGCATTCAGCGTGGGCCCGCTGTGACCCACCTCCTCCCCCCACAGGCCTCATCCTCCTCATCCTCCTCTTCTCCGTCATCTTCCTCGCCACTCAGTGGCCACAGTGATGTGATGTTGACAGGTATTTATGCCAGCTGCTTTGATGCTTCAGCTCTCAACAGGACAGGGACAAAATCATTGCCCTCGCACACAGAAATGGAGCTGCCCGCTCACGAGCGTATGCAGCGGAAAGTCCCCATCATCCCCGGCTCTAGCGCAACACTTAAACCCTTAAGCTCGAGAGACTCTGCGGTAATCGCTCCCAGTTGGGCCAAGCAGTGCAGGACGTCCCAGCATCCGCCATGGCCTCAGAAAACGGCGCCGGCGCATTGCGGTCCTGTGGGTGGTAGCGCTCAGATTCAGCGTGTTTTCACCCTGGACGGATTAGAGGACCTGTCGCAGCGAGCTCTCCCGGGAAGCGCTCGAGACACAGCGGTGAGGAAAACCCGGCCGGTCGACGCGTCCGAGATCTTCTCGATCGCGATGGAAACCGCCGACGCTGATGACGAGTATTCCAGAGAAGAAGAGCTAGCTAACATGGGTGTGCAGATGCACTGCGGGAAAGCCTCTGTGGGCTCCAGCGCTGGTTCCTCTTCTTTGACTGACAGTCCGGGACCAACAGAGAGGAGCCATCCGGCCTGTGCGCTGAACCTATCAAACTCGGCTCTCTTTGGGGAAAAGGGATGTCAGACCAGCAGCTCCTTATTGATCAGATCACCCTCCCCTAGCAACTTCCCGTTAAACCTGCAGACCTCTTCCAGAATCCCCTGTCTCAAGGTATGCCACGATGATTATTATTTTTGATTATTACACAGTGACTGTTTCAGAGGCCCACACATTTTCTGGACGAGCCTCACCCGTAGGGCTGTAAACGATTCATCGCGATTAATCAAATCCAAAATAAAAGTTTGTGTTTACATAATATATGTGTGTATTGTGTATAATTATTCTGTATATATAAATACACACACATGCATGTGTATATTTAAGAAATTATTTTTATTTATATATAATATAAATCATATAAAAATATATATGCAGTATATAAATGCAAATATTTCTGAAATATATACATGCATGTGTGTGTATTTATATATACAAAATAATTATACACAATACACACACATATATTATGTAAACACAAACTTTTATTTTGGATTCGATTAATCGCGTTATGATTATTGTTATGTTATGATTATTGTTATGTTATGATTATTTTAAAGCCCTAGATTAGCTATTAATGGCTGTTAATTTAGACAGGGACAAATGAATTTGAACTTTGCTATGAGATTCACACGAAATATAATTTTGATTGATCAAGAAAAAATGAACTAAATAAATTGCACCGGATTGCACTGAATCTCCAAATTAGTATTAGTGAAAGCACAAAAAGTCATTTTGGTAACACTTTAAAATAAGGTTTCATTTGCTAACATTAGTAAACTACTTTAGTTAACATGAACTACGAATGAACAACACTTCTGCAGAATTCATTATTGTAGTTAAAGGTTGGGTAGGTAAGAATTGTCTAAATAACTTTTTTTCAAGTTAGTTAAATTAGGAACTCCAAGGCACTCGAAATATGTGAAAAAAAGTTAAAAAGCCTTTATTGATGAATGGCTCTAAACATTAAAAATGGTGGATCTGTCACCATTTTTAATGTTTAGAGCCATTCATCAATAAAGGCTTTTTAACTTTTTTTCACATATTTCGAGTGCCTTGGAGTTCCTAATTTAACTAACTAGATTCTATATCCCATCCAAAGAGCACCGAGATTTTTACACCCTGAAGCAGCACTTCTATTTGCATCCTTTGCTTTGATAACTTTTTTTCAAATTGGCTTAAACTGTCTTTATATACCAATACATAATTAAAATGTAAGTACTTTGAAAAAGAGAGTATAAAAATTGAGTGACTATAGTGTATTTAATCTTCAAAACACAGCTCATTAATTCCTACCGGGACGAAACAAGTGATTGGCTTGCGCGACTGTCACTCTCCGTCGCCATGACTACCGCCACTATTACTGGCTCTGCCCACGTGCACGCAGCCGCGCACCCGTTTTTAGGTGGGAGTGAATGGAATTAATGAGCTGTGTTTATTGAAGATTAAATACACTAGAGTCACTCAGTTTTTTATACTCTATTTCAGAGTACTTGCATTTTAATTATGTATTGGTATATAAAGACAGTTTAAACAAATTTGAATAAAAGTTTTTTTAGACAATTCTGACCTACCCTACCTTTAATGCTAATTTTAATTTACTAATACGTTATTAAAATCAAAAGTTGTATTTATGACATTAATTAATGCACCGTGAACTAGCATGAACAAACAATGAACAACTGGATTTTTATTAACTAACATGAACAAAGATTTTTACAGTAAAAATGTACAGTATGAAATACAGTAAAAAAAAGATTGCTCATGGTTAGTTCATGTTAGTCAACGGTGCATTGTGTAATATTTAGGAGGATCTGTTGACAGAAATGCAATATAATATACATAACTATGTTTTCAGTGGTGTATAAAGTACCTTACTTAATGAACCGTTGTTTTTATTGCCTTAGAATGAGCCATTTCTATCTACATACACACCGGGTCCCCTTACATTGAAATGCGCTGGCATGTTTCTACAGGAGCCCTAAACGGACAAACTTGTTTCGTCACTATGCTGTTCTTCATGCAAAGAAGCTAGCTAAAGTCAGCCAATAAAATACTGACACAATGATGAACAAGTAACAATAATATTTGCAATAACATATAGTTTTACTGAATAATAAAGTAAACATCATTTCTTAATTTATCTTTGTAAAGAAACCTCATTGCTGAACTGGCTACTCTCTGCTGTCTCAGACGACGACGTCTTTTCCTGTCGGCCACCCACCGTAACTTTTGATGGTTGCAATTCGCAACCTCACCACTAGATGTCACAAAAACTTACACACTGCACCTTTAATATATTAACTAGTGTTACCTAATGAATCTTATTGTAAAGTGTTACCGTTATTTTTTTCCCCTCCACTTTAAAGTTTATTTTGTGAATTCATTTTCACAATAATTAAGTTGGGTATCAATATAAATAAATAAATACACAAGTATTCATAAGTACACAAGTATTCATTCTTATTTCTGCACGACACCTGCGTGCCTAAATTACAGAGACAAGCATGTTACTGAAAGGATCAGACTATTTTTTTCACAAGAAAATGTTTTCCTTTGTATTTCTTCAGGTAACGAGTAACATGTCTGCTCCCTGGCTTCATAGTAACTCGCGGAAAAGAACGGTGAGTCTCTCAAATATGCTGACGCTCTTCTCTAGCACATATATTGAGCAGAGATCATTTTACTGTCAGTTTTTGATGATGGCTTTTAATAAAAGGTGTAGTGTTTATTAAGCTGCAGGACAGGACGCAGTTTAGCGACAGAGACTTGTACACGCTGAAGCGCTACTGGGATAACGGCATGACCAGCCTGGGCTCTCTGTGCAAAGAGAAGATCTCAGCTGCAAGTAATGAACTCAGCGTGGACACTGAAATTATCAAGGTCAGGAGTCTGTACAGAAATCATCCTTTTCTTCTCTTCTTTTATAGTTAGAGACACAGCATAATACAGTGGCAAAAAAAAATCCCTCGTAAACAATTTCACTATTCATAATTCTAGAAGAATAATCAAACATTTTCTTTCAATAATCGAATTGGCTAAAAGATTCCTTAAGTTTTTTTTTCTTTTTTTCTATCGAGTAGATGCAGCATCACAGAAAGGTTTAGCTAGGCCCCTGATATGACTCAGTGTCTTCATCTGAATGTGCTTCATGTCAGTGGTATTTATCAAAAATCATACTTTTATGAGAATATAATACATCACATTATTAGGAGAATAATATAAATGTTCATTTAACATCAAGAAATGACATGCAGGTGAGACGATGTCAATGTGGTATTCTGTCAAATTGTATTTGTGTCTAAGTTACTGTCTGATTATTGTTTTAGTTTTTTGTTGAATGTGTTCCTTCTGTTTAGAGAGAATAATTTCCTTCACAAAAATGATATTTTTCTGTCTTACCATAAAGCATATTGTAATCACACACAAATATTTTGTGCACACTGTTTCAGTTTGCTTGAAATTGCCTTGGAAAATATCCTTTCCCTTGTAATATCAAAATGGTGTTTAATTATTGAGCTTGGCAACTAGCAGATATGTTACAATGATGAAATTGTAATGATGTAATTTCATTGAGAAAGCATATTGTTTCTGTTCTTTGATGTGAAATATATTGGCAATTATAGAATGAGCCCAAAGTAACAGTAGCAAACTGCATGTGTTATTTATAATTTAGGGGGAGGAGACGTTCTCATTCTAGAAAGCATTTGATTGGACAAAATTTCTCCAGTGCTTTGTAAGTCATCAAATTTTCTGGGTCCCTGCTCCCAGAGGAGAGAGTTTAAGTAGAAGTATATCAGCAAATCTTCTGAAAGTGAATTTAGTCAATGTTTAGATGTACACTAACATGAGCATAGCTAACAGACAGACCAAAAGCTTTATTTACCGATAATGTCCAAAGGAACTGTTATATTACAAGGTAATTTAAGAGCCAGAGGATTTATGGATAAACAAAGTGTCACACATAGTTTAAAAATTTCAGTACTACTTAAAAATGTTTGCTCGTTTGTTAAAGTACAATTTGACCAAATCTTCCAGACCCTCTTCTCATTTATAGTCTACCTACAGTCCAATCCCTTTTCTCATATTACATCTTTGCTTATCGGTGATATGACTTAATTCTCATAAAATGGTGGCCTATAATTTTTTATCTCACTTTATTCATGAAATCCATAATTTTATATATTGTTGCATCGAAATCCAACATTTTATATATATATATATATATATATATATATATATATATATATATATATATATATATATATATATATGAATGTCATGTCGTTGCCTTTTTTTATACCTGTATTTGACAGACGTGGATTGGTAACCGCAGAAGGAAGTACCGTTTGATGGGCATTGAAATTCCCCCGCCTAAAGGAGGGCCGGTCATGTTCCCAAATCCTTCTGCACCTCATTCACCTCAAATCCTCGAAGACGACTGTCCGGAACTAGGAGAGGCCGGCGAACACAATGACGCTATGTCACTCTGTTTGTCTGATGGTGGGAAAGATTTTAATGCTGTTGATGGATGAGATCATATTTAATGCATTTGTTAATTACATTGAAAATACAGGAAACTGTATTGTTTTAAGACATTTTAATGTGTATTAATTGTACATTTGCCTTTTTTTCTTTTTAAAGATGAAGCCAGTGATTATTATCTGAAAGAAAATGACGATATGAATGATGAATCAGATTCCACCCCTGCTAAACATGTGGTATGAGCACATATTCATTAACTTGTTAACCCGAACTCAATCTTTGCTGGTAACTAAAACATAAAACTTTCTTTTAGAAGATTGAAATCATCGAAGAAGAGGATGATGATTATGACGATGGCATGTTGACCACAGAGATGGAACAGATGCATAACCTCATAGAGTTCAAGGTAAGCAGAGAACCATGAGATAATGAAGAATCCTACAAAGACCAGGACAAATTAATTTTGCCCCGTATGCTTTATTAAAAAAAAAAAAAAAATTATGTAAAGAAACACAGGCCTCTGCTTTGTGTTCATCTTCCAACAGCTTAAAGGGATATTTCACACAAAATGTTGTTCCAAACATTGTACGCATGTCTTTCTTCTGCAGAACACAAATGAACAATATCATACGGGTTTAGTACGACATGAGGGTGAGTAAAAGATGACAGAACTTACATTTTTGGGTGAACGCAAGAATCTCAAGGGTGTTTCCGAGTTCATGCACGGCGGTAACTTTAAAATGAAAATGCTTTCATTCCCAGCCATCCCCACAGTTTCCAACGGTTGTTCTTCTGTTACTTTGTGCAAAACAGCTTTCGGAGTGCAGTACCCATCTCCTCTTTGAAGGGTATTAGGGCACAAGAGATTGTTACTATAGGCTGCCCCACTAAGGGTGGCTGTGTGCCAACTATACAATTGGTCCCTTGGTTCCAGAGTTCTGGGGCGGCTCCTCTGACACTTAAGGGAATACGTGGCCGCCATTACTGCTGAGCATGCGCTTATTGATGGAGAATCATTGAGGAGGTATTCGTTAGTCTCCAAATGTATGTGTAGGCTGAGGCCTTTCTGTCCAGAGAGAGTTCCTTCCTGGAAGGGTTATCAGGTTCCCCAGTCAGCTTTGGTTGAATTTCTGAACCTTAAGGTGGCTCTTTTGCTAGTCTTGATGTCTCTTTAAAAAATGGGGGATTTGTAGGCCCTGTCGGTGGGCTCGTGTTGCTTGGACTTTGCCCCTGTCCTAATTATGGTCTTATTGCACCATTTTAAAGGTGCCATCCTCTACCGCTTAGTTGGTTATGATGTGGTCATCTCTGGAGCAGGAAAGTGTCCCGTCTACTGAAGAAAAGACCCAAGAGCAGAAGAATGCTTAACAGTTTTATTGACAAATTGCTGAAATATACTTCTGGACAAAAACTCAGCTGCCTCCAGACCAACTCAGGTAGATGGTCAAACAGGTCTCACTCTTAACCAGCCGACAATTATTCAGATCCAGGAACGAAAGATTAGAGTCCGACGAGCAAGATGATAAAGTCCAGGCAAGCAATAAAACTGGAATTACTAACCAGTCGGAATAGCGTGCTGTAGTCACACTCAAATGTACTGATCATTAATGAAGCAGACTTGCAAGAAAGTTCAGATCCAGAGTCAGGAATGAATGGGATAGCCAAACCAGGGAGACCAATCCAACGTTGGGAGAAACTGGTGAGACAGGAACCACAACACCAACTAGGCAGAGAACAAAACCCCAAAAATAATGAACAAAATCTGACTGAATTGACAAAGCAATGTGAGCAAACAAACTGGCAATACACAGAGAAAAGACCAGAACAAATGGCAATGAAATCAAGAATAAACTGAGAACAGGTGTGTGCAGTCGCCACGTGAAAGAAAGACAATAAAAATAAAAACTAAGAAAGGAGACAGAGTGATCAAACCTGAGTCCTGACAGTACCCCCTCTCTCAGGAACGCCACCTGGCGCACTCACGGGAAGGGAAAACTGGCGATGCTGATTTGATGATTTGTTTTGAGCACAGACAGAGCATGCGGCCACAAACTGACGAATGTGCTTAGCCATGACCGGCCACCAAAACCGCTGACGGATGGCTGCCAGCGACCTACTCAGTCCTGGATGGTATACTAATTTGGAGGCGTGCCCCCAATGAAGAATGGTGGCGAGAACACCCTCAGGAACAAAAAGCAGACCCGCTGGATATCACCCTATGCACCTCAACTAGATTAGAGCTCGCCTGTCCCGATCCTTGATGCCCCAGACGACGGCCCCCACCACATAGCCTGATGGCAAAATAGTATTAGGATGGGGGACATCAACCAGGGCACCAAAACACTAGGACAATATGTCAGGCTTACCATTTTTAGAACCCGTTCTTTAAGACAGCACAAAGTTGAAGCGCCCGAAGAACAACTGAAATTCAAGCATTTAGCAGATCAAATATATTTCAGATTCCTGTGGTCAGTCCACACCCCAAATGGAAGAGCCATTCCCTTCAGCCAGTGACACCACTCCCCCAAAGCCAGACAGACCACCAGCAGCTCTCATTTGCTGAGGTCACAATTCTGCTCTGCTGTAGACAAACGGTAGGACAAATAAGCACAAGGGTGAAGCTTATTATCATGAGAGGATATTTGAGACAGGACTGCTCTGACACCAAACCTTGAGGCCTCCACCTCCACCTCAAACTGACGTGATGGGTCCAGAGTAATAAGAATGGGATCAGATGAACATTTGGACTTGGGGCTTAGAAAATGCCTCTTAAGCAGCTGAAGACCAAATCAATTTAGATTTGATGGATGCTAATGCTGATAGAGGGGCCGCCACCTGACTAAAGTTCCTAATGAAACGCAGATAAAAATTGGCGAATCTTAGGAACTGCTGAAGGTCTTTTCGAGAGTCGGGTGTCGGCCAGTCAGAAATGGCCCTTACTGTCGCAGGGTCCATGCGAATCCCTTCTACCAAAATGGTGGACCCCAGAAACGAAACTGACTGGGAATGAAACATGCACTTCTCCACTTTGACAAATAACTAATTCTCCATCAACCGCTGCAGCATTCGCCTGACGTGCTGGATGTGCAGCTGAAACAAACAAGAATATCTCAGACTGTCGTCCTGGTACATAAAGACAACTTTATTTATCATGTCTCTCAGCACGTCATTGACGAGGGCTTGGAAGACAGCCGGAGCATTAGACAGGCTGAGAGGTAAAACCAAATGTTCAAAGTGTCCCGTAGGTGCATTAAAAGTCCCCCACCCTTACAAATGGGAAGAGTTGCTTAAATCAAACTTTGTGAAGAATCTAGCCTCTAGCCTCTACTCCTGCAAAACCTCAAAGGCTGAAGACATAAGAGGTAGGGGGTACCTGTTAATAATAGTTATGTCATTCAGTCCCCGATAATCAACGCAAGGGTGCAAAGAGCCATCATTCTTCACAAAGAAGAACCCGGCACCCACCGGAGAGGAAGAGGGATGGATAATGCTGGCTGCCAGAGACCAGAGCTATTTTTCCATGGCAGCTTGCTCGGGATTGGACAAGAAGAAAAGCTCGCTCAGGAGATGTGCAAGAAGGTTGACCCTGTTGTCTATTCACTCATGAACCCACGAAAGGGAACGTCAGTTACGTATGTAACCCTCATTTCCTACTCATAGCGTTGCCATACTTTCAATTCATGCCTGCTGCGTCTTCCTCAGAGAAATCTGGGGAATTGATGAAACAGATGGGCTTTATGGTGCTGGTGACACAGCACACATATGCCATAGGGCTGGGAGAAAAAATCGATTAGCCTAGCTATTGCGTTTTTTTTTCTTCTAAAATCGATATTTTTATTATTATTCCAGAATCAATATTAATGCAAATTCAATTGCTTTATTTTTGTCCTTGCTTGTAGATGAGGTTGACAGAAGTTAGCCACTTTCGTTCCAACAGAGGATGAAGTGTGTCATTATCTATGGATGAGTGTTGAGTGACGTAATATCCCAAGTGGATGCGTGGAAGAGACGTGAGACTGAAAGCACTGAAAGGCCCTCGCGCTACTCATGTGCTGAGAGAGAGATAATAGAGCTGCACGATTCATCTTTAAAAGACTGTGATCTCGATTCAAACACCCACGCGATCTTTCAATTCGTCTGTCTATTAAACTTTGACAAAATCATATCACAACATTCAAAGCTGTGTTGGCGCTGCCGCTGACCCGGAGAGAGTTGTCTTGAAACAGCTTCACAAACAGTATTTTCAACCTCATAGTGTCATTATTTCTGTGATGCAATAGTTAAATTATCATAGAAGTACTTGGATAAAAGTTTAAAGTTCAAATATGAACACCGATGTCTACGATAGCGATCAAAATCAGCTTTTGATAGAAACTTGGTGCTTAAAATAGCGCATTTATCGATTACATTGTTTTGCCACTACGTGGCGATAAGTGACTGTTAAAAAATGTATTTGTTATTGAATCATTTATTCCAGAGAATGTAGTATTGTATGTACACATGCTTCAGGTACTCGTCACACCTGAGGTACTCCCCATAGCATCACTATTAACACAGTTTTGAGTGACCCTACGAAAGGGAACGTAGGAACTAAACACATGGTTAAGGAAGCAAGACACGATCAAGGGGCATGAAAATCACATGACATAAGCAGGAACCATAACTATGAGAAATTCAAAATGAAAGACATGAAAATATAAACAAGAACATAACAAAAAAACAGCATGACATCCATTTAATTGGTGTCATATTTCAGAATAAGAATCAGAAAGAGCTTTATTGCCAAATATGTTTATACATCGGCTGCATCCGAAATCGCATACTTCCCTACTATATAGTAGGTGAAAAAGAGTATGTGACAAAAGAAGTATGTCCGAATTCTCAGTACTCATAAAAGTGTAGGCAAAAAGTACCTGGATAACCTACTACTTCCAGCGAGATTCTGAGGTGTTCACACGATGGACACTTTACTATCCCATGAAGCCATAGGAGAGGGTTTATGAATGGCAGTGAAGCATCACAACTGACGCTGGTAGGTCACATGATAATGACAACATGGCGGATGTAGTACGTCCAGATTATATTCATACTACACACATTAATACCATATAGAACATACTTTTATAGCGGTGGTGAAGTAAATATTTACCCAAAATAAGTACTTACTTAAGAGAGTATGCGATTTCAGACGCAGCCAAGGCATTTGTCTTGGTAACAGGAGCTTCCAGTGCAGAAGAAAGTACAGACATACATAGGAGTAAGGCAATTCTCTTGAAGTCCACTATCATCTCCACTGCTTTAAACGTTTTCAGCTCAAGGTTGTTATGACTGCACCAGACAGCCAGCTGTTCAACCTCCTGTCTGTAAGCAGACTTGTCACCGTTTTAGATGAGGCAGATGACTGTGGTGTCATCTGCAAATTTCAGGAGCTTGACAGAGAGGTCTTTCGCAGTGCAGACATTTGTGTACAGGGAGAAGAGCAGTGGAGAGAGAATGAAATCCCGGGGAATACCAATGCTGATAGTAAGGATCCTGGATGTGAGTTTTGTAGGACGAACTGAAGTCCACAAACATTTAAACACAAACTTTCGTTAATTTAGAAACAATTCACCGCCTCTTGGTTTCCCTGTTAACTCTGTGATGCGATCCGCTATGAACAGCTGGAAGCCCAGCTGATGTAGCGCATTATCTGGAAAAGCTTCACTGAGCTAGGTTTCAGTGAAGCACAATGCAGCAGAGTTTGAAAAGTCCTTGTTTGTGTGGGTGAAAAGAAGAAGTTTGTAGGTTTTGTTGGGAAGAGATTTGAGATTCGCAAGATGGATACTTGGGAGCACAGTTTTGAAGCCGCGTTCACAGAGCTTAACCAGCACGCTGATGCATTTCACCCATTTGCGCCTGACTATGCGTTTAGATAGCACCACTGCTCCTCCAACAAAACATTGGAAAAAACGTTGAAAAAAAATGAAAAATATTGTCTGGTATGTGTTGCCTAATGTTCAGTAGTTCGTCTCTGGTAAAACTGATAGAAAACAAATTGACTAAATAGAACAAACAAACAAAAACAACAGAAGAACAGAAGAAAGAACAGAAGAAACAGAGCTCCACACCGAGGCGGATTCATTTAATTAACTTTTTGTCATGAATATCGTTGAAATGGTCTTCGACATAGAAGTAGGTTTCTGAAATTAAATTGGCAAAAAAATTATTGTGACAATGAAAGTCAGTTTGCCTATTTTGGGGGCACTGAAGGATTCATTCCTCTTCTTGCAGTTCCAGTCCATACCCAAATTACTTAATTTCTTCGGTGAAACACAAAAAAAATGTCCAGTTGGCTGAAATCAGCATTGTGGCTGTATAGCGACTACCTTCCTATGCTTCTTCTTTCATTGTACCAATGTAAAAGGTGCAATTTTGTGCTTTATAATGCTTTAAAGTGAGTCACAATGTGCTGCTGTTGTATTGAATTCATCCAGCTGGATATTCATGAAATGATCACATTTTGTGTTCTGTAGAAGAAAGAAAGTCATATGAGTTTGGATTGGAACCGCATGGACAGGAAAAATTATTATTTCACCTCTGAATTCTTCGCTGTCCCAAAATACAGGCTTCATACTGGTTTGGAACAACATGACGGTGAGTAAATGTATGATGACAGAATTTTTGGGTGAACTATTCCTTATATTCTTAATGTATTAACTGTTATACAGCACATGTAAACTCTTTTAAAAAAAAATAAAAAATCTTACACAACTTTCAGTTTTAATTTGTTTCACTAGTTTTAACTACGCAGCATGGCCCATTGGATAACGGAACGCATGCTCAAAGAAGTTGCGTTTACTCCCTGTCCCAGACATCATTATTAAATAGCACAGCAACATTCAGTGAAAAGTGTTTCAATTCGACACACACCTCTTTGTTACAAACCACAAATCACTCAATGATCAAAGTAGTTTTGAATCAGATGAAACGCCACCCAAATCACCACCCTTACAAACATTTATAATGAATGTACTGTAGTAACACAGTCTGTATGCACCATGGTTTGGGCAGAAATGTGAAATATTTGTATTGAATACAATGTTTGTCACGGATGGCTACTAACAGGAAGCGCACGACGAAAGATAACTTAATACCAATAGTCTTTAATCCAAAAGCTCCCATCCTGGAGTCCTGGCAGGTGACCAGGGTGATGAGGGCAGGCTAAGTAGCCTCCAGGACGGTACCGGCAGTACAGGAGACCAGGAAGGCACCGGCAGCACAGGGAGTCTGAGAGGAATTCTCAGATTCTCAGGAATGACCTCCGTGGCTGGGAGAGTCGGCAGCTCTGGGACGGCCTCCATGTCTGGAAGAGTGGACGATTGGGTGGCTCTTGGGCGGTCTCCGTGAGATTTCAGCTTGATTCCAGCTTGACCCTGGCACAGTATGTGGATGTTGATACTGTCTATTGTGTACTAATGGCTAAATGGCAGCTGTACCTTAATGTTTCAACCTGTTGGACAGACGGCAATTCTTCCCACCTAATGCCTGTGTGACATATCCCAATCAATTTTTCACACCATGTTCGTTCATCTAGGCCAGAGTGAAGCTTGGGTTCTTTGCCACTGTCACCTTTGTCTTGCTTAGTTGGGGACACTTAATATTCAGTAATATTATTGACTTAACTGCACTGACACTATCAGATGAGACACTCAGAAAATCCAAGCCCATGACTTCACCTCGGCCTGTCAACCCATTGGCTCTGTGCTCCCTCGACTCCACTGTGATCCGTCATCTTTCAGGCTCCACCAGGCTCCTTCATCCGGCAAGCACCACCTTGGTCAGGTGTCACCCTGTTTTCGTCACAGTCTTCTGGGTCTCCTGCTGCACCTCAGCCTTCCACCCCTTTGGCTCCACTGGGCTCCTCCTTTTTCCTCGCTCGCACTGGCTCCACCTTGGCCCTTTAGACCAGCAGTGTTGCCCTGTGTCCTCGGCCCTTTGGCTTCACCTGGATCTCCACCTGTCCTGGCTCCGTCCCGGACAGTTGGTAGGGTCTTGCTCAACCAGCCCCTCTATGGTCATCTCCTTTTCCGCTGGCCCTATGGTGGTCTACTCCTCCAATGGCTCCTCTGTACACTCTTTCTCCGACTCCTACATGGTTCCCCCCCTCTCCAGTCCTGCCATAGACTATTTTGCCCTGGGGTCCTAACCCCCTTCCCAACCCCTTATAGAGATCATCACCCCTCCAGTCACTTTGATGCAGTTTTTGTTTATGCCACAAGGAGGCGCCTACAGGGAGGGGGAGTTCTGTCACATTTATTACCTGTTTAGTTTGATTCTTTGTAGATAGTTTCTTTGCTTGGTTTGTCTCTGTTCATTTGGTAGTCATAGTTACTGATTTGGTTTCCCTTGTTACTGATTTTTTTTCACATGTGTCTTGTTTGTTTCCTCGTGTAGCCTTTTGTTTATATAGCCCTCAGTTTAATTGTAGTTAGTCTGTTCTTGATTGGCCGAACACACGCGAAACACCAGCACCTGCCATTTTTTTAAAAAGCTGTGTGCACACAGATTATAGCCTATATATTTACTCCACAAACTAACTCTACGAATATGGAAAACAGTGATATATGGACCTCTCAACCTTTACGCTAAGGAGAAAATCCAACGCAAATTTGAGGGGACCAATACCCCTTTTCCACCAGCAAGAACCAGGTGCTGGTTCAGAGCTAGAGCTAGAGCCGGTTCGGAGTTGGTTCTACTAACGGTTCTTCTAAGAACCGGTTTGCCTTTCCACAGGCTAGAGAGCCAAAACAGAGCCAGATCTTACGTCACTGTGTATACATCTCATGTTGCCCAGCAACGCTAGCGCGGTAGCGCCAAACAAAAACACACCAGGCTTGTTCGAGATGGTTCGGCTTCTCGCAGACCGATCGCCGCGTGACATTAAAGCACTGCGAAAGCGATCCAAAAGCACAAGGAGTCGTATGCTCTACAAATACTCCCGGAGCTCTGATCGGTCAGCGCCGCTCCGATGCATCTCGAACAAGCCATCAACAATAACGGACGTTGCAATACTATGGATCCTCATGGGATTACAAAAATACATCGGAATCCAACGCGTTCGTGCAGCTCGCCGTAACTTACATAGACGGATATTATAATCGAGCTGCTATTAGCTCGACTAGCTGCTATTTAAAAATGGCGGTCACAAACTCCAACACATGGGGGCTGAGCTGGGGGGCTATAAGCAAACCCACACCAGCCCGCCGCCTCTCACCATGGGCAACTCCAGAGTGGTGAAGAGTCCATCCTCTCTCAAGGAGTGTGGTTCCAGAGCCTAAGCCGTGCGTAGAGGTGATACCAACTATCTCTAGTTGGAATCTCTCAACCTCACGCACAATCTCAGGCTCCTTCCCCGCCAGCGAGGTGACGTTCCACGTCCCTAGAGCTAGTTTCCGTGTCCAGGGATCGGGTTGTCGAGGCCCCCGCCTTCGACTGCCGCCCAATCCTCTCAGCACCGGCCCCTTATGGCCCCTCCTGCAGGTGGTGAGCCCACGGGAAGGCGGCCCCACGTCGCTCCTTCGGGCTGAGCCCGGCCAGACCCCGTGGGGGGAGGCCCGGCCACCAGGCGCTCGCATACGAGCCCCAACCCCGGGCCTGGCTCCAGGGTGGGGCCCCGGCTGCGCCATACCGGGCGACGTCACGGTCCTTGATTTATTTGAATTCATAAAGGGTATTTTTTTGAACCACTCTTAGTCTGACCCGTCGCCTAGGACCTGTTTGCCTTGGGAGACCCTACCAGGGGCATATAGCCCCGGACAACATAGCTCCTAGGGTCATTCGGGTACTCAAACCCCTCCACCACGTTAAGGTGGCAGTTCAAGGAGGGGTTGGAGTTTACCCCGGTGAACGAGAGGGTCGTTTCCCTGCGCCTACGGGTCGGGGATAGGTCTCTCACTGTTGTGTGTGCCTACGGGCCAAACGGCAGTGCAGAGTACCCGGCCTTCTTGGAGTCTCTGGGAGGGGTGCTAGAAAGTGCTCCGACTGGAGACTCCGTCGTTCTACTGGGGGACTTCAATGCCCGCGTGGGCAACGACAGTGTAACCTGGAGGGGCGTGATTGGGAGGAACCTGATCTGAACCCGAGTGGTGTTCAGTTATTGGACTTCTGTGCTAGTTACAGTATGTCCATAACGAACACCATGTTCAAGCATAAGGGTGTCCATCAGTACACGTGGCACCAGGACACCCTAGGCCGTAGGTCGATGATCGACTTTGTGGTCGTTTCATCTGACCTGCGGCCGTATGTCTTGGACACTCGGGTAAAGAGAGGGGCGGAGCTGTCAACCGATCACCACCTGGTGGTGAGTTGGATCCGATGGCGGAAGAGGAAGCTGGACAGACTCGGCAGACCCAAGCGTACTGTAAGGGTCTGCTGGGAACGTTTGGCCGAGTCTCCTGTCAGAGAGATCTTCAACTCCCACCTCCGGCGGAGCTTCGACCGGATCCCGAGGGAGGCTGGAGATATTGAGTTCGAGCGGACCATGTTCTCCACCTCCATTGTCGAAGCGGCCGCTCGGAGCTGTGGCCGTAAGGTCTCCGGTGCCTGTCGAGGCGGCAATCCCCGAACCCGGTGGTGGACACCGGAAGTAAGGGATGCCGTCAAGCTGAAGAAGGAGTCCTATCGGGCCTGGTTGGCTTGTGGGACTCCTGAGGCAGCTGACGGGTACCGGCAGGCCAAGCGAACTGCAGCCCGGGTGGTTGTGGAGGCAAAAACTCGGGCCTGGGAGGAGTTCGGAGAGGCCATGGAAAAGGACTATCGGCTGGCCTCGGAAGAGATTCTGGCAAACCGTCCGGCGACTCAGGAGAGGGAAGCAGTGCCCTACCACCGCTGTCTACAGTGGAGGTGGGCAGCTGTTGACCTCAACTGGGTATGTCGTCGGACGGTGGAAGGAATACTTCGAGGATCTCCTCAATCCCGCCGTCACGTCTTCCATTGAGGAAGCAGAGGCTGAGGGCTCGGAGGTTGACTCGTCCATCTCCCAAGCTGAAGTCACCGAGGTAGTCAAGAAACTCCTCGGTGGCAAGGCACCGGGGGTGGATGAGATCCGCCCTGAGTACCTCAAGTCTCTGGATGTTGTGGGGCTGTCTTGGCTGACACGTCTCTGCAGCATCGCGTGGCGGTCGGGGACAGTACCTCTGGGATGGCAGACTGGGGTGGTGGTCCCTCTTTTTAAGAAGGGGGACCGGAGAGTGTGTTCCAACTACAGGGGGATCACACTTCTCAGCCTCCCCGGGAAAGTCTATGTCAGGGTACTGGAGAGGAGATTACAGCCGATAGTAGAACCTCGGATTCAGGAGGAACAGTGCGGTTTTCGTCCCGGCCGTGGAACACTGGACCAGCTCTATACCCTCTACAGGGTGCTGGAGGGTTCATGGGAGTTTGCCCAACCAATCCACATGTGCTTTGTGGATTTGGAGAAGGCATTCGACTGTGTCCCTCGGGGCGGCCTGTGGAGGGTGCTCCGGGAGTATGGGGTCCGGGGTCCTTTGCTAAGGGCTGTCCGGTCCCTATACGACCGGAGCAGGAGCTTGGTTCGCATTGCCGGCAGTAAGTCAGACTTGTTCCCGGTGCATGTTGGACTTCGGCAGGGCTTCGTCTCTGCTCTTTGCGGATGATGTTGTCGTGTTGGCCCCTTCAGACCAGGACCTTCAGCATGCACTGGGACGGTTTGCAGCCGAGTGTGAAGCGGCTGGGATGAGAATCAGCACCTACAAATCCGAGGCCATGGTCCTCAGTCGGAAAAGGGTGGCTTGCTCACTTCAGGTTGGTGGAGAGTTCATGCCTCAAGTGGAGGAGTTCAAGTATCTTGGGGTCTTGTTCACGAGTGAGGGAAGGATGGAACGGGAGATTGACAGACGGATCGGTGCAGCTGCGGCAGTAATGCGGTCGTTGTTTCCGGTCTGTCGTGGTGAAGAAAGAGCTGAGCCGCAAGGCGAAGCTCTCGATTTACCGGTCAATCTACGTTCCTACTCTCACCTATGGTCATGAGCTTTGGGTCATGACCGAAAGAACAAGATCCCGGATACAGGAGGCTGAAATGAGCTTTCTCCGCAGAGTGGCTAGGCGATCCCTTAGAGATAGGGTGAGGAGCTCGGTCACTCGGGAGGAGCTCAGAGTAGAGTCGCTGCTCCTCCACATCGAGAGGGGTCAGCTGAGGTGGCTCGGGCATCTGTTCCGGATGCCTCCTGAACGCCTTCCTGGGAAGGTGTTCAGGGCACGTCCCACCGGGAGGAGACCCCGAGGAAGACCTAGGACACGCTGGAGAGACTATGTCTCCCGGCTGGCCTGGGAACGCCTCGGTGTCCCCCCGGAAGAGCTGGAGGAAGTGTCTAGGGAGAGGGAAGTCTGGGTGTCTCTGCTTAGACTGCTGCCCCCGCGACCCGGCCCCGGATAAGCGGAAGAAGATGGATGGATGGAAGTTTCTATTCGTCTTGTTGGTCACGGTAACCCCGCCCCCAGCCCCTGACGCAAGCGGTTCTTACTTGGCTCCGTTCTAGACCCTGCAATGATTTGGTGCTACTTAAGAACCAGTTTTACTGGTTCGGAGCTGGTGCTTTGGCGGTGGAAAAACAAAGAACCGATTTGAAACTAGGCTCTGGCTCCGAACCAGCACCAGCTCTGCCTTGGTGGAAAAGGGGTACAAGTGAATGATCAAATTAGTGAATGATTATGTATATATTCAAATTCTGCTCAGCTAGCGACATTGGACATCCACCACACGGCAAACGCTAATACCTTTTCATATACTGTCTGCTTTCTTTGTATAACAGTTCTATTTAATAACGTATTAACGTATTATTATAAGCAGGTGAAGGTTACTACGTGTTACTGTCTTTTCAGCCTGACAAAGTAATTTAATTCCAATTCAACTTTTTTCTGACTCCATTTTATCACAATCTCGAATTTAGGTCAGAATGCCAATTGGTTATTATTGGTAATTTATATAATAGTTTAGTAATACATTTGATTATTATTTTATTTAACTCTTTACTAGAGCTTAGATTATCTGCCTGAGCCCGAGGCTTTACTAGAGCTTAGATTATCTGCCCGAGCCCGAGGGGTTGCATGCTGCTGTACTGTATTGTGTAGCTCAAGTGCAACATGGAGCTTGAAGATGTAAAGAAAAAAAGAAAAATAGGAGAATTACCTTTGAGCAAGTTTGGAGGAAAGTCGGAGGTATGGAACCATTTTAAACAAGTCGTGGGCAGTGACAACATATGTGTTGGCTTTGTCGAGTGCATTGTGCGGCACGCCGCTCACTTATGACAGCAGCGAGCGGGTGTTCACTGCAGCTGGCCGAACGATAGAGCAGAGGAGGACCGCTTTGAAACCAGCAACTGTGGTCACAATTTTGTTTAAAAAATATTCTATATTCTAAAACCTTGTTGAATTATATTAGAGAAGTAATGCTCGCACTTCCGGCTCCACTCCTGATGCCTGCCCTGCTTGCTCCACTCAAGAAGTATAAATCAGCCTTTAGAGAAGTAGGTCCAAGGTTCATTCTTGTTCATTTTCTGTGTTCATCATTGTTCACGTTTTTTTTTTACGTTTCTTCATTCGGATACAGGGCAGTAATAATCGATAGCCATCCACTTCCACTCATGGAGGATTTAGGTCAGAATGCCAATTGGTTATTGGTCATTTATATAATAGTTTAGTAATACATTTGATTATTCTATTTAACTCTTTACTAGAGCTTAGATTATCTGCCCGAGCCCGAGGGGTTGCATGCTGCTGTGCTGTATTGTGTAGCTCAAGTGGAACATGGAGCTTGAAGATGTAAAGAAAAAAAGAAAAATAGGAGAATTGGGACCAAAAATTGGAGGAATGGAACCATTTTAAACAAGTCGTGGGCAGTGACAACATATGTGTTGGCTTTGTCGAGTGCATTGTGCGGCACGCCACTCGCTTCTGACAGCAGCGAGCGGGTGTTCAGTGCAGCTGGCCGAACGATAGAGCAGAGGAGGACCGCTTTGAAACCAGCAACTGTGGTCGCAATTTTGTTTAAAAAATATTCTATATTCTAAAACCTTGTTGAATTATATTAGAGAAGTAATGCTCGCACTTCCGGCTCCACTCCTGATGCCTGCCCTGCTTGCTCCACTCAAGCTTCCGGGTTCGCCCTGACCGCCTGATTGGCAGGTTCCGCCTTGGCCGCCCGAGGGAGAGTCTCCGCCCTGGCCGCCCGAGGGAAAGTCTCCACCCTGGCCCCCCATCCCGAGGGAAAGTCTCCGCCCTGGCGGCCCAAGGGAAAGTCTCCACCCTGGCCGCCCGAGGGAAAGTCTCCGCCCTGGCCGCCCGAGGGAAAGTCTCCGCCCTGGCGGCCCAAGGGAAAGTCTCCGCCCTGGCGGCCCAAGGGAAAGTCTCCACCCTGGCCGCCCGAGGGAAAGTCTCCGCCCTGGCCGCCTGAGGGAAAATCTCCGCCCTGGTCGCCCGATCGACTGACGACTCCGCCCTGGCCGCCCGATGGACTGTCTGCTCCGCCCTGGCTAACAGTTAAACCATCACCCCCTGTTCCTTTTCCCCTCCATGGACCTGGTCTTGCTTGTTTCTTGCTTTGTTTCTTGTGTTGGATTGCCTTTTGGATTTTGACATTTGCTTGGACTGGATAATGATTTACGGATTACCCTAATAAATACTGCATTTTGGATCTACCCCTGTTTCCTGTGTGTGGATCGTGACACTTCCTTTATCGGTTAGGAATGCAGTTTCCAAAGAACTTTGTCATTTACAAGCTGAAAACATAATTGAGAGTGTGGATGCCTCCCCATAGGTGTCACCTATTGTGGTGACAAGAAAGAAAAACGGAGACATTCGTTTATGTGTGGATTTGCGGGAGCCAAACTGGGCAGTAATAATCGATAGCCATCCACTTCCACACATGGAGGACTTATTCACTGAACTAAAGGGGGCCACAATGTTTTCAAGCATCGATCTGAACAACTTAACCTACAGGCTGTTTTAACAACACTACAGCACGAAGGTCTCACACTGAATTGGGCAAAATGCAAGTTCAGCTGCACAAGCCTTCCTTACTTAGGACATGCTATCGCTGAGCAAGGCCTCTACCCAATGACTGCCATATTCAGGCTATCTTGCAAGCACCAGCTCCCACTGACGCAGCCAAATTATGTTCATTCTTAGGACTGACGTCCTGGTATTCACGGTTTGTGCCAAACAACTCTCTTCGGAGGAGGAGCCTATGAGGGCATGCTTAAAGAATGTGGGTGTTTTCAGTTGGACTGAGGATGCACAGAAAAGAGAGAGTTTGAGAAAGTGAAGGAGCTCATTGTGAACAGCATAGCTTTAGCAATCTTTGATCCAGCACTGCATAAGCTGGTAACCTGTGATGCTTCGGATTATGGGATATGGGCTGTGTTAACTCAGATTCATGTCGGCGATTCTTAGCGAACCTTCGCCTTTGCCTCTCGCTCACTCTCAGCAGCGGAGCGAAAATAGAGGCCCTAGCCTGCGAGTGGGCTGTGGAATGGTGGCAAACATTTTTGTGGGGCTGACGGTTCGCGCTTCGGATGGACCATCAGGCGCTAACTACCCTGCTGGCAACTAAAAGTATGGGGCGTGCTGGAATGGCCATCGCGACATGGTCCGTACGTCTGCTCTGCTTTAACTATGAAGTGTCATACAAGCCAGGAGCCGAAAATGTCACATGTCAAATGTCACCTGTGAGGATACTGATTCTACCATTGAACCCGATATGGTGGCATTCCTACTTGGTGAACTCCATGCTCTTTCATTGGAGGAGTTCTCCAAAGAATGCACTGCTTGTCCTGAACTGACTGCATTGTGACAGCAAATACTTATAGGCTGGCCTAAAAACAAGAAAAACCTTCCACCTGAGCTGGCATCATACTTTCATGTCCGCAAGCAAATGGGGCTGTGGAGCGCATGAACCGTGTCCTGAAGGATTGCATTCAAACTGCAAATTTGGAAGGTAAGCCCTGGAAAACTTCTGTGAGGGACTTCTTGCTGCATTATCATGCCACACCTCATGCCACCACTGGTGCTGCTCCCAGTGAACTCTTGCTTGGACGCAAACTGAGAACAACCTTGCACATTCTACTCACCCGGCTCTCTGCTTGTACTGATGCTACAGTGCGAGCTCGCGTTCATGCTCGCCAGCCTCAAGTCAAGACCTACACTAACATCAAACGTGAAGGTGACAGAGTGCGGGTGAGGATACCTACACATATGAAAAAGGGCAGGCCGAAATTCATTCCGCCTTGTACAGTGTTGGGACAAAAATGTCAGGACACATATATCCTTGATGATGGGAAAGTGTGGAACGCAATATACCTGTCACCATGTCCGGGTCAAAACCATTTGGATAATGAACCTACAGAGGTTCCAACGCCTGTTGTCACACCAGTCATATTATCTACATTCAATTCAATACCAATTCAAATTTATTTGTATTGCGCTTTTCATAATACATGTTGTTTCAAAGCAGCTTTACAGAAAATGCATATCAGAAATGTACATAGAAAAAATACAGTTAGTCAATCATGTATTAATTTAGGGCATAACATATCACCGGCGTTGAGTCGTCTCTTCACAGGCGTCGAATCGTCTCTTCACAGGGGTTGGGTCTTTTGAATTCTCCATGAGAGGCTGGATACATAACTGGAGCTGGCGAACTCTATTTACAGAGATAACAACAAAAAAGGCAGATGGTAAATAATTAGCGTATCTGCTGTTCATAATATGAATGCATTTGATCTGATTTAACTGTAGTATAAAAGATATGAGATGCATTATGTGACTGCTTGGCTAAAGAGATGCGTCTTTAATCTAGTTTTAAACTGGGAGAGCGAGTCTGAGCCTCGAACAATATCAGGAAGGCTATTCCAGAGTTTAGGAGCTAAATGTGAAAACGCCCTCCCTCCTTTAGTGGACTTAGTTATCCTAGGTACGACCAGAAGCCTCGAATTTAGCGATCTTAAAGAGCGCGATGGATTGTAGGGCGATAGAAGATCCCTTAAATACACAGGAGCTAAACCATTTAAGGCTTTGTAGGTCAGTAGCAATACTTTGTAATTGATACTGAACTTAATACTGTAGGTAACTAGTGTAGAGATGATAAAATGAGTGTTATATGATCATATTTTCTTGACCTAGTCAGAATTCTAGCAGCTGCATTTTGGACTAACTGTAGTTTGTTTACGGAGGATGCAGGACAACCAGCTAATAATGCATTACAGTAATCTAGTCTTGAGGTCATGAATGCATGAACTAACTTTTCTGCATCAGAAACAGATAGCATGTTACGTAGCTTAGCAATGTTTCTAAGGAAAAAGGCTGTTGTTGTTACATTTGAAATATGGTTTTCAAAAGACAAGTTGCGGTCTAGTATAATACCCAGGTCTTTTACTGTAGAGGATAAAGTAACAGGACGTCCTTCTAGATTAAGGTTGTATTGTAAGAGGTTTTGTGGGCAGTTTTTTGGACCAATCAGTAATACCTCCGTTTTATCTGAATTTAATAGAAGAAAATTACACATCATCCAATATTTTATATCTTTAACACACTGTCAATTTAGCTAATTTAGTGTTATCATCTGGTCGTGATGAAATATATAGTTGAGTGTCATCAGCATAACAGTGGAAACGTATTCCATGTTTTCTTATAATATTACCAAGTGGCAGCATATAAATTGAGAATAGCAAAGGGCCTAATACAGATCCTTGCGGCACTCCATAATTTTCTGGCGTTATCTTCGTCTGATAGGTACGATCTAAACCAGCTTAATGCCTGTCCCTGAACACCAGTGTAATTTTGAAGTCGATCTAAGAGTATTTTATGATCTATGGTGTCGAACGCAGCACTAAGATCGAGCTACATATAATAGTAGCTTTTTACTTTTATCTGGGCTTCTAACAAAAGTAAATTCTACAGGTGCTAATCCAACAACATGGCATTACCTTTTGTTTTAGGACGCCCACAAAGACGAGTAGACGAGCACAAAGACTCCGCCGGAGTAGGTTCCACAATCCTAGTCCAAGCTTTATGTGGCACGTTGACTCGAAGCCTACATGTCTTCGTGCTCGTCTATAGGCAACACCATCTGGGTCGAGAACACTTAACAGTAACCGTACTGTCTCCCTCTTCACCGTAAATCCTTTCTGGATACATTTCAAGTGCATCATTATGATACGACTTTATTCTCAAAATAAAAAAAATTTACGTTGCGGTTCAGGGCTTCCGTACTGGCAACCACAGATACTGTTTTTTTTTATTTTACAGGTTTATTTTTTAGTGTGGGAACCTGATTTTTTTCCCCCATGCCCTGTATTTTCTTAACACAACGAGTTATTGAGGAACTCATCAAAGGGGTTTTCTGTTCCTGTCGTATGGCTCTCACTATAATCGTCCTTATCTTGAGGGATATAAACAAATGGTTGGATTAATGGAAAAGGTCATAGCTCCCTTATAGGTTTAGCATACATACTATATGAGTGACTGAATAAACAGGGCTTATATAGGCACAGTTAACAAGGGTGATGACAAACAGGTGGAAGTGATCAAACAATAATGAGTCCGGGCAATGGGTTATGGAAATGCAGTCCATGATGATATATAGGGCTGGGACAATAAATCGTTTCATCGAGATTCGTGGATCGATTCCAATGTTTCCAAATGCATCGACATTCTCTCTCGAATCGATTCTCAGCTTAGTTTTTAACAGCAGATGGCGCTGAAGGATAGTTTTTAACCGCACACTCAAATTCTCACGAAGAAGAGCACCTGTGTGTTCAGCTGAGTATGTACTTGCACCTCAGAATGCTTTTATGACGTGAGATTAATGTAAACAGCCCACTCTAAACACCCTTGTACTTCGCTTCATCCTTTTCGAACTTTATGAATGATTTTTTTATAGAAGGTTCAAGTGGTGTGTGTGTAAGGCATTGGAAGCCAACAGAGTACGGCTGTTTCTAAAGCATACCGTGTCATCCGAGGTTAAAAACTAAGCTCAGAATCGGTTCGAGAGAGAACCGCGATGCATTCGGAAAATCTCAGAATCGATCCAGAATAATTTCTCAATTCACGATGCATCGATTTATTGTCCCAGCCCTAATCTCAGATGGAAGGAGTGCCCTCTGATGGCTATATTAGGCACTCCAGTTGGTAGGCGTGACATTAGGGAACATAGGACCATTTTTCATGTGTTCATTATGTGCTATATAAATCTGGGGAATATAGAAACCTGGGAACATAGGCATGAACACATCTAAAAACTTCTCTTATCACTGTTTTCATTAGGAAATCTGGCTTGGATCCTTCTCAGCTGAGCAGTTTCAGATCTACCTCAAACCCTTTGTTCTTATCCAAACTGATTAGGTAGACTTGCCTCTTAGCTACAATCTCATTGGCTTTCTCTTTCAATCTGGTTTTTGCTCTTCCACCACAAAGAAACGACTCTCCTGAAGACTGTCAGGGATCTTCTTCTAGCAGCTCAGTCTGGTTGTCTTAGATCTTGAACTAAGCATCACATTTGATGTACTCTGCTATCAGCATCTCACACAGAATAGACAATATGCTTTTCATATCTTAAATTGTGCAGCCTGGCATCTTAGTTCATCTCTCTATGTATGCGAGGGAAGGAAATGAGGGCGGAGGAATCCAAGGAAGACATTTGTAAATTGGATTTTTTGATTTCTCAAGTGGCACTTCACATGACATGACCTGTTGAAATATGTGAGATTTATGTTTAATTTAAACTTCATTGGTAAAACATGAATTAAAACTATTGTGACATGTGAAGGGGGAGGAGAATTTATACATGTCAAGTGTTTCCACAAAACCTCCTTCAAGCATCCTCAGTAAGCTTTCTCCATCATTGATCTTCCCCTCCTCACACTGCAATTTTACAATTGATATGTCCTTCATCATGGGCAACTTTATTTATCTCTGAGGCTAAAATATCTAACTGATTAATTGGAGAGCGTGATTGTGTGAAATATTGTGGAATAATTGTTTAAATATTGGTGATTTGTTCCCTCAGAATGAAGAAGTGCAGTTCCTTGAGAGTGAGCTGCAGAACCAGAAACAGAAGTTCTCAAAGCTGAAGAGCTTCACCAAAAGCCTGCTGATCGCTGTGAAAAACAAAGACAGAAAGAAACAGCAGGTAAGGAAACAGTTGGGTTAAACTTTTAGACAGCAATGAAAGAAATTCAATCTTGATCAGGTGTGTCTGTCTTGTGTTCTCAGGAGCTGTTAGCCAGTCTACCTCATAAAGTGAACGAGGACTGGGACCTGGGCCTGGAAAATCACAGCATGTCTGGCATAGAGACGCCCACCATCCAGAAAGAGTCCTCTGTATCAGAGGAGGAGGGGGACACCAATCAAATGAGACTATAAATGCTGGGCAGCTTCCACCTCTTCTGTTACTCACATGTGCCACATAGTGCCTGTGGAAACGAACCAATAACTGTTGGACCCCACAAGTCATTTTCTATAGCATATCAGACTGCCTTGGCCAGGTCCAGTACTATCAAATAAACGCCACTAAGTCAACAAGATCTGTGTCTTATTATTTTTATGATGACTGGAAGCATATTATGTTCTAATTGAGATTATAATTAAGCAAGTTCAAACAAGCAAGAGTGCTTTTCTGGGATGCGTTTCCCAAAGCCAAATGCGTTTACAGTTCATGAGAACTTGTGACCATATTTGGCTAACGATGGTTTTGGTAAACGCACGCCTGAATGTTGGCACGTCTGGGATTTGGCCATGGCTGCAGGTAATTGCAGCTGTGCTGATATTCAGAATGACAGCATGAGTCTATAAGCAAGCTTGTGTTTCCCAGTTGGTCTGGATTTTTGTTCATTCTCAGTAACACAGCTGTGTCAAACTGTGCATGTCAGCAAACCTCACACTAGACTGAGAGTCAGTCTGGAAATGTGTATGTGAGTTGAGCGGAGAGTCTTATGTAGTCACTATGTTACAACCATTTGGCTCGAGGTGATGCAACATAAAGAGGCAAGGCAAGGCAAGGCAAGGCAAGGCAAGGCAAGTTTATTTATATAGCACATTTCATACACAATGGTAATTCAAAGTGCTTTACATAGAAGAAATTAAAATAATCAAAAGAAATAAGAATAATTAAAACAGTTTAGAGTAAAAAAAAATAAAAAAAAAAATAAATAAAATACAGTGCAAACAGTCGGACGAACAGTGGCACAGTGCTCATTCAGTAAATGCAATGTTAAACAGAAGTGTTTTGAGTCTGGATTTGAATGTGGCTACAGTAGGAGCACACCTGATCTCTTCTGGAAGCTGGTTCCAGCTGCGGCTGGCATAATAGCTAAAAGCGGACTCTCCATGCTTTGAGTGAACCCTTGGTATTTCTAGTTGATGTGATCCTAATGATCTCAGTGATCTGTTGGGTTTATATTCAGTGAGCATATCTGCAATGTATTGAGGTCCTAGGCCATTAAATGATTTATATACCAGTAATAATACTTTAAAATCAATCCTAAATGTGACTGGGAGCCAGTGTAAAGACCTGAGGACAGGTGTGATATGTTCATATTTTCTGGTTCTGCTCAGGATCCTGGCGGCAGCGTTCTGTACGAGCTGCAACTGTCTTATGGTCTTTTTGGGAAGGCCAGTGAGGAGTCCATTACAATAATCCACCCTGCTGGTGATGAAAGTATGCACAATTTTCTCTAAGTCTTGACTGGAAACAAAGCATCTAATTCTTGCAATATTTTTTAGATGATAGTATGCCGATTTAGTTATTGCTTTGACATGACTACTAAAGCTAAGGTCTGACTCTAGAGACACACCAAGATTCCTGACTTGATTTTTAGTTGTTTGACCTCTAGAGTGAAGGTATGCGTTCACCTTGAGAACTTCATCTTTGTTTCCAAACGCAATGACTTCAGTTTTGTCTTTGTTTAACTGAAGAAAGTTTTGGCACATCCAGCTGTTTACTTCATCAATGCATTGGAACAGGGAGTCAATGGGGCTGTAATCGTTTGGCGATAGGGCTAAATAGATCTGTGTGTCATCTGCATAGCTGTGGTAAGAGATTTGGTTCTTTCTCATTATTTGGCTCATTGGAAGCATGTACAGGTTGAATAGGAGTGGCGCAAGAATTGAGCCTTGAGGAACTCCGCATGTCATGGATGTCCACTCAGACTTATGGTCTCCTATACTCACATAATAACCTCTCGCTTCTAAGTATGACCTGAACCATTTTAGGACTATCCCAGAAAGACCCACCCAGTTTTCCAGCCTGTCAAGAAGTATGTTGTGATCAACAGTGTCAAATGCAGCACTGAGGTCGAGTAGTACCAGCACTGATATTTTGCCTGTATCAGTATTTAAGCGAATATCGTTAATTATCTTTATGAGCGCTGTCTCTGTGCTGTGATGCGATCGGAAACCAGATTGAAAATTGTCAAAGTATCCATTCGAGCTTAAGAATTTGTTCAGCTGATTGAAAACAACTTTTTCAATGATCTTGCCAATGAAAGGAAGATTTGAGATCGGTCTATAATTGCTTAATATAGTCTTATCAAGATTACTCTTTTTTAGGAGGGGTTTGACAACTGCAGTTTTCAGGGAGTTTGGAAAACTTCCAGAGAGAAGTGAGGCATTTACCACTTCTAGGAGATCTGCTTCTAAGCTGTTTAACACACTTTTGAAGAAAGATGTGGGAAGAGCGTCAAGGGCGCAGGTTGATGTTTTAAGGTGCTGTACGGTTTCTTCCAAAATTTTGCCATCAATTTCTTTGAAATCAGACATAGTAACTACTTTCTCAGGTTGTGGTCTGATCTGTCTGACCCCAGTGCAACTCAAGGATGTGCTGATCACCTTTCTGATATTATTGATTTTCTCAGAGAAGAAAGAAGCGAACTCACTGCACTTGCTGTCTGAGAGCATTTCACTGGGAATCTGGCTCGGGGGGTTCGTTAATCTCTCTACAGTAGCAAAAAGAGTGCGTGTGTTGTTTAAGTTGCTGTTAATAATATTTGAGAAGAAAGTCTGTCTAGCTTTGCCTAGTTCCATATTGAAAGCATGGATGGTGTCTTTGTAGATGTTATAATGGACTACAAGTTTTGTCTTCCGCCACATGCGCTCTGCTTTTCTGCATTGTCTTTTCATATTTTGCACTGCTGTTGAGTTTCTCCATGGTGCCTTTTGTCTACCACTCTTCCTGACCTTCACAGGAGCAATATCATCAATTACACTTTTAACTTTTGAGTTAAAAGAATCAAGGAGAAAATCAACAGAGTCAGCAGATATGCTTGGTGTTAAAGATATAGCCTTCATAAATAGTACACTAGTGTTCTCATTTAAGCATCTCTTTTTGACAGACACAGATCTAGCTTCAATGGCAGGAGAGATCAATATATCAAAGAAAATACAGAAATGATCAGACAGTGCTACATCCTTAATAACAATCGATGAAATGTTTAGACCCTTACTGATAAGTAAATCTAGAGTGTGTCCACGATTGTGTGTCGGTCCATGTACATGCTGAGTCAGATCAAAAGTTTTTAAAACAGTTTTGATTTCTTTTGCCATATTGTTTTCTGCATTGTCTATGTGGATGTTGAAATCTCCGGCAATAGCAAAACAGTCAAACTCTGAGGAAATGGTTGATAACAGTTCTGTAAAATCCTCAGCAAAGGCTGAAGAGTATTTTGGAGGCCTGTAAACAATGATTAGTAAAATGCGTGGAGCACCTTTTAACACAATACCCAGATATTCAAAAGACGGGTAATTACCAAATGATATTTGCTTACATGGATAGACATCTTTAAAAAGAGCAGCTACTCCCCCACCTCTCCTACCCGTTCTGCAGACACTCATAAAAGTGAAGTTAGGAGGGGATGTTTCATTGAGGACAGTTGCACTGCAGTTGTCTTCTAGCCAAGTTTCATTTAGAAACATAAAATCCAGGTTGTATGTGGTTATTAAGTCATTGACTAGAAGTGATTTATTTTTAAGTGAGCAGATGTTTAAGAGTGCTAACTTTACAGTCTTACTTTTTGTCCGCACAGCAGTCTTAGTTTGGCGTGTAATAGGCACCAGATTAGATGGGTTTGCTGTACGGCTTTTGAAGGCCTTAGACTTTCTATCATGTAATCGAACAGCAATAGAGAAAGATACAGGCACACAGGGTTCCCGCTTGTTCTGTAAACATTTGAGAAAGTTACTGTTATCATAGCGGGGACCCGGCACATATCACTGAGAGCTGGTATCAGTTGTTTTTGGTTCACCTCGAGCAGAAGGAGGAGGGTGTGAGCCCTGTCGTTGTGGCAGAGCCCGAAGAACTCTTGCAGGAGGAGGGGGAGGGCGAGCGGGGCCCGCAGGCTTTGGTGGTTTTGGGGCCTGCCGTTTTTTGGTTGATATCTGAGGGCTTGCAAAAGAGTGGGATAGTTTGGTTCCAGCATAGACCAGTTTTTCCATTCTCTCTGAGAAGCCCAGAAGTGGAGATGCTGGAGATAGAGATAGCGTGTCTGGTGAGAGGGGCTGTTGTTGTTCTGGTGTTATCGGAGGCTGTAATATGCTGTCCTGGTTTCCCTGGCTGTTTTCCAGGAAGTCGTCCTTGGGTGTTGAATCTTGGAGCAGTTCTAGTATGTCACAGTCTGTCTGTGGGCAGGGCTCAGCTGAGATTGTGTCCGTGAGCAGAAGTTGTTGTGGCTGAGTGGTGTTATCATTGTCCTTGTGTGACGTGTCAACCGCATGTCCATTCAGGTGCTGGAGTGAAGTCCTGTGGTCATTCATACTGTGTCCAGGTGTGTGTGTGCCATTCAGGTTGAGTGGATTGGCACACACTGCAGAAGGATGGTTGAGGGAGAAGTAGATATTGTCCTTTAGCACTCTTGAACCAAGTTTGTTTGGGTGGTGTCCGTCCTGTTGGAACAGTTGCCTCTGACTCCAGAAAAGATTGAAGTTGTCAATGAAGTTCACTCCTTTTATATTGCAGGTTTTTTGGAGCCATGTATTAAGCCCAAGCAACCGTGAAAACCTGTTTGTTCCTCTTGCTGGGAGTGGGCCACTGATGAATGTTTGTACTTTCAGTCTTTTAAGTGTTTCAAGAAGTTCATTGAAATCCTTCTTAAGGAGTTCTGACTGCTCTTTATGAATATCATTTTTCCCCACATGAATGATGAGTCGATTTGCAGTCTTATGTTTCATCAGAATGTTCTCAAGTTCCCTGTTTACATCAGAAATTGTTGCTTGTGGAAGGCAGCACGTAGTTGTATCCCTGCTACTAGTGTTTCGGATAATGGAGTCTCCTACTATCAGAGTCGTGTGCTCGGCTGTGCTCTGCGCTGAGTGCCGCTGTCTGCTCGACCTTGAGCGCAAGTTAGCATCAGTGTTAGCTACTGGCTTATCCAGTCTGTGTTCGATCACATTCATCACGTTTGGAGATTCCTCATTTACATTCATTAATACTTCAAATCTGTTCTCAAGATGTATAGGCGGTGGTAGGAGACCAGTGTTTGCAATCCTTGTCAGAGCCGTATCTGGGGTAGAGGATGCTACTGCGGCAATATGTGATACTCGTGACAATCTGATGTCTCGAGTGCCTTTGGGTCTCGCTCCCTGTGTGTGCCATCGATTTGTAAGTCGATCGGCTTGTTTCTCTACACTCAGTATAGCCTGTTGAGGAGCAGTAGATTCATGGGGCTCACCTGCTGTATGCTGAGGGCGTCCATGACGGAGCTCTGTTGTGTGTTCCGTCTGGTTTGGTGGTCCCGCAAATAACTTTGTTTCAAGAACTGCAATCCTTTGTAAAAGTCTGTGGCAGTTAGTGCAGCAAGTAGATTCCAGAAGAGGCATTTTCTCTTATCCTTATGCAGTTGTGTTTTCTCTTCCCCGGAATGTAAGCTTTCAGTGGGAGGCTGGTCGAATAAAATAATTCAGCTTTTTTGTAGTAATCCAAGCGTTTGAGCACTGTGCTGATTTGCTGAGGTTAAAATTAGTTGATAAAAGAAGATAAAATATAAAAAATGTAAAAGCGATAGAGCAAAGCGCGGAGCAGTAAGCAAGAGCGTCCGAACAGTAGCTGAGCAGGAAGTGGAAGAGGGGAGGGGGCCACACATGGAAGTCAATTTAACAGACAAACGTTATTAATTATCGGGTAGGGTTAGGGTAGGTGTAAGGAGAGCTTTATTGTCCCAATAAGGTGGCATCCATTCAATAATTTTAATAAATATTGTAATTTACACCCTATGCTTTTATTGCATACTGTTAATGTACAAAAATACTGAGGTGCAAATAGTATCTACCACTATTTATAAGTGTAAAAAGCATCTAACATCTATTTGCACTAATTGCAAAGAACTTTAGGCACACACATATATAAATATATAAATATATATATATATCGCGGTTTTCACTTAGTGTGAATAGCATATCGCTAAGAAATTGCCGTTATAACTTGCGGCCGAATTATTCTGATAAACAGAAGACAATGATGTAGACTGACAATTCAAAGAACAAAAAAGTAACTATGCCTTAATTCTTTCTGTGTTAAACTGACGTGTGTCGTTTGTTCAGAGACTGCAGTCTATTGCTCTTAAATGTAATGAAAATATTATTAGACCTTTTAAATGCTCTATTGTAGTTGTTCTCCTTGCATGTATGCTATTTATCAGCCAGCCAAACTCCATCCATAAAGTACAGACGAGTCAGGATTCATCTTAGTCTTTGCCGTTTAATAAAATGCCAAGTCCATTGTGAATTAGGAGTAAAACTGTAAAAAACAGCAAATAAACAATAATCAGAACAATTTTCCAATTACTAAAGACCATTCATGTAGTTCTGAAACTCTTATCTGAAAATACACCAAATAAAATCATTGTCATCAATTTACTTAAATGGGATTATCAGGTAACAAAGAAAATAGTAATAAATACAGATATCGACTCATATAGTGAAGTTATCCTATCAAAGTAGAAGTTTGCTACAGCAAAGAAAGGCTAGGCTAATAGCTAAAGGCTATCACCAAAATTATATTAAATCAAAGCTTAGAATAAACTTATCACAAATATGTATCATAAAGCATTATGTAGGCTAATGAATAATTAACTTACAGATGATGCTTTTACAAACTCAAAACTAAGGCATCCAAACATTGAGGAG
The DNA here is from genome assembly GCF_949152265.1 of Phoxinus phoxinus. NCBI lineage: Eukaryota > Metazoa > Chordata > Actinopteri > Cypriniformes > Leuciscidae > Phoxinus > Phoxinus phoxinus. Next base: position 8,352,975 of record NC_136887.1, read on the forward strand.
AATCTGACTGCTTGAAATGTGATCACTTATTTTTCTAGAGAACTGCCACAGGGGGGCGCCAGAACTAAAACAACTATACAAAACAATACAGATCACTGATTCTTGAGAGTCGGGACAAAACACGTTTTAAAAAACTTTTTTTTAAAATACACACTATATCAATTAGAGTTATACGTTTCTGCAGAGAAAGGTCTTAGCTATTTAACCATGTAAAGGAACAGGTTCTAAATAAAAACACATTTTAAACAAATTTACATGTTTCCCTTCAGAACTGGATTTGTGTCAACTCCGTCAGACACACTAAAAAGTAAACAATTTAAATTCTTCCAATCCAACAAGAATCTAAAGTTATGAAGTATATTGTAATAGTGTTTAGTTACTCTGATATGTAAACAAAATACAATATATAAACTTAAGTTGTGATTTCACACTATTCTGAAAACTCAGATTTCTAAATATTTGCACTTTTAAACTTTGATTTTAATTTCAATATTGTAAAAACAAATTCCTTAAATAAATAAAACCTAAGAGGATGTAGATCAGATGGTCCTTTATTACAAAAACAACACCAACTGAAGGAAGAATATTTTTTTCCCCAAAAAATTAACAAAAACATACATCCAAACGTCGAAGATCTGATGGTGTTGACGAAAAACTGACGGTGTTGACGAAAAACTGATGGTGTTGACGAAAAACTGACGGTGTTGACACAAAATGTGTGCATTGCTGATTAGTGAACAGATGTGCTCTTTAAACACTACTACTAAAACTACTCCTTGTTATTAGAGTACTGAACTTACTGTAAAGCAAACTATAATAAACATATTGCACATACACCGTTTCCAACTATTTTAAATTAAACCGTTTCCAACTATAAAAAACAAAAAAAAACAATAAGGTAAACCAGGGGCTACCCTCTGCCGTGATAATTTTTTTTGGCCATATCGCCCAGCCCTACACTGGCTTCTCATTTGTCTATCTGTCTCTATATATATAAATATATATATATTAAAGTGCTGGCAAAGTTACACGTTACACAATAATAAGCAGACCACTGCCTGCCCATTCTCTACAAGTCAGATGCGTATGGTTAAATAATGTAATGCATGCTATGTATGTGCATTTATGTGTAAATAAAACCCTGAAATAACAGTTTAACCCTTCACTATATTCACAAATAATATTATATTCGCACATTAAGAGGTTATTGGTGGATTTGTCAACTCCGTCATCGTACAGGTCAACTCCGTCAGACATAGAACCTGACGGAGTTGACGTCTGACGGAGTTGACGTAAGGGCATGTATTTTCCACCAAAACATGTATTGTACACTGCAGCTAGGTAGTTTTTCCTCAGTTGCTAGCTGTCCCAATAACCTCACTAAAATGCTTAAATTCAATCCACTATGGTTTAAAAAAAGTATCTTAACGGAAAGATGGTATTGACATGGTGCAGCTGTGACCATAGGAATATTGACATTGTTTGTCTAAAATATAAAAAAAATTAAAACGTACTAGAGCATGTGTGGTAGTGCTGCATTCACCACAGGCAGGGAGATGAAAAGGGGTCCTCGGGATATAGCTGACCATGCTATTTCCTGATTTAAAGAGCTTTATGAAAATATCTGACGGAGTTGACAGAAACTGAGGACAACTTTAATAGGCAGATTTCTATGGAAAATATTGTTTGATGTTCACTTCATGCATTGTTTTTTATATGTATACCCCTTATTTTGTATTTGATATATATGTTTTCACAATTGTAGAGCTTTTTTAAAGTTTTTTGGGATGGTTAATGTTGTGACCTCTTGCTGAGGACAAGTGCAATAACATGGACCTTCTACATGGACCTGTAGAAAACCTTCAAATTTTCCCCAAAAAGATAAAAAGTTTATTCTAAAAATCAGATAGGTATATACAAATCCTTTAGATTTAACTTTGTAAGTATGCCAATCATGATGAATTTCTTAATTTTTGCTATAAATTAGACTTTTCTGTGTGGGACATGTTTTGTCCCGACTCTCAAGAATCAGTGAGTGACAAGTAAACTTGGAGCAGAACAACCGTGTTTCTCTCTCGTTTTGCGAGTTTGTTGTTATAGGGTTATATTTTTTAATTGCTTCGATGTGCCCTCAATTCTTTTCTTTTTTTGGGTGTGTGTTTTTTTTCTCTCTCTCCGTGATCATATTTTAATATTCATTATTTGTCTGTAGGCTATATTGAGTGTGTTGCAGGTCTTGAGTTTTATTGGTTGTTGTCTCCCGCCTCTACCCTCATGGGTATTACACATTTATTTAAACTTTTACAACTCTGAGGTGTGAACGACCAGTCTAAAACATTGGGAGTTTCATGACACTTTAAAAAAGAGACCCCTACAAAATAAACACACTCAAAAAAAAAAAAAAAAAAAAAAACACTAACTCGATCATAACAATTCACACATTTATAAAAAGGAAATCTTAGGCTCACTTACAACAGATGTCGCTTACCCTTTCCTTCTCACAACCTCCACCTACCCAAACTCCATCCTTTAGTGCCCTCAGGCACCCTAAAAACACTAAACATAGCTAAAGCCAAAGGTAAAGAAATAACATTCAGTGGTATCAGTTTAGATCATTCATCAATTGGGGAATTGGACAAGTATCCGCCATGACATTATCGCTCCTCGAAGATGATGAATGACTAGACTGAATGGCTGTAACAATAATGGCCAATGTAGTCGTGCTCAGAATTAATCATACCTCTGGTAAATATGATCAAAAATGACTGTTATATTTTTGATATTTCATTCAAAAAATTGGCAAAAATCTAACCTTTCATTTAAGTAAAATAATTGAAAGTGGGGTGGTGGGGGGGGGGGGGGTCACATTATGAAATAATTATTAATACCCCTAGAATTTTTCATGAGTAAAATATGTCTGAAGTATATTCCCATTAATATGTACCTTTTTTTAGCACACCACGGTGACTAAGAACATGAAATTGTCCAGCCATGACTTCTTGTTTCACAGGAGTTTAAATTTGAGGAAACACAAAGGCCAAATTCCCTTAATCATCCATCAAAATGAGTAAAACCAAAGAATATAGTTCTGATGTGCAGCAAAATATTGTTAAGCTTCACAAAATAGAAAGTGGCCGTAAGAAAATAGCTAAAGAATTGAAAATCCCGATTTTGACCATCAGGACATTAATTAAGAAGTTCCAATCAACTAAAGATGTTACGAATCTGCCAGGAAGAGGACGTGTGTCCATATTGTCTTAATGGACGGTGAGGAGGAAGTTTGAGTGGCCTAAGACTCATCAGGGATCACAGATGGATGATGGAGAGATTAGTTGAGTCTTGGGGTCAGAAAGCCTATTAAAAAAAACATCAAACAACCCCTACATCCCCACATGTTGTTTGGGAGGGTTTCAAGAAAAATGCTCCTCGCTCATCCAAGAACAAACTCCAGTATATTCAGGTGTCAGACACGACTGGATCTTCACACGGCACAGGTTCTGTGGTCAGATCAAACTAACAGAAGAGCTTTTCGGCAGCAAACACGCTAGATGGGTTTGTTGCACACAAGGATAAAAAGTACTTATGTGTACAATTTAATAAACCGTTGGATCTTTGATGTTGTGGGCATATTTTTCAGCTGGAGGTCCTGGACTTCTTGTTCAGATACATGGCATCGTGGATTCTATCAAATATCAACGGATAAAAAATCAAAACCTGACGGCTTCTGCTAGAAATCTTATAATGGGCCGTGTTTGGATCTTCCATCAGGATATGATCCAAAACAAACATCAAAATCAACACAAAAATGTGTTACGGAGCACAAAATAAAGCTTCTGCCATGACCGTCCCAGTTCCCTGACCTGATGAGTGGAGTGAACTAAAGAGAAGAGAGAAGAAGAGCTTTTTTTAATCATATTTACCAGGGGTATGATTAATTCTGAGCACGACTGTATAAGTCGTTGGTTTAGGCTTCATAATGATTGTAGAAATGTTAGCGGGTTGTGACTACTATAGGCAAAGAACCTCCGCCCACATAGGCTACTACACTTTAAAATGCTGCACTGGCCACACACACCAAAGCCAATTTTTCTTATTAGAAATTTCTTAGAATTTAAACTAATTGGTCAATCGACTCCGTCGATATATTTTTTGCTGTCATACAGCTCCTGCATCCACTTGACTTCCATCTACTTGAATTTGGAACGATTGGTCCCAATGAGGCGCAGCCAACACAACCAAAACTCATTATATATGTACCAGGATCACAAATGAACTAAAGCTGCGTTTCATCTGCAGAAAGTTTCCCCAGGAACTAGGGATTTTGGGGTGGTAGTCAGTGTGTTTTGACTGCAGGGACCAGGGTCTAAATGAAGTTCCGGGGAATTTCCCCCTCAGAAAGTCCCTGCTCGCGAGATAGTACTTTTTCAAAGTTCAGGAACTTCCAGGAGTGGGACTTGCGCACTGAACATGCTGATTGGTTGAGTTCACGCTGTAACGTCTGAGAACCAACCACAAAACAAGGTGTCTGTGATAACCCCCAAAATAGAAAGTCATTTGAATCAGGCCATAGGAAAGACCCATAGCCCTTAAAACAAACTTTTCTGCATTAAAGGGGGTATTTTTTGGATAGTTCACCCAAAATGAAAAAAATTACCCCATGATTTACTTACCCTCAAGCCATCCGTGTATATGACATTCTTCTTTCAGACACAAAACAATCTGAGTTATATAAAAAAATCCAATTCCAAGCTTTATTATGGCAGTGAATGACCGTTTCTGTTTTGAAGTCCATAAAAGTGCATCTATCCATCATAAAAGTAATTCACACGGCTCACCTGGGGGTTAATAAAGGCCTTCTGAAGCGAAGCGATGCGATTGTGTAAGAAAAATATCCATATTTAAAACTTTATTGACTAAAATAACTAGCTTCTGACACACGGCCGTTGGGATCGATTTACGCCGAAAGAGTAACCAGAGAATGTCTAATAAGGGGAGAACCTCCACTCTCAGTAAACTTCCGGCTTCTGAACTGGTTGCAGTTCCACTCTGGCTCCACATGAGGGCGCTCACAGGACGAGTGCAGAATGAATGGAGGTCTATGGAGCTATACCCCTCAAAATCCACTTTCCTCAGGATATAATTTTTTGTCTAGTAATTTGAATGTTGTATTCGAAAGGAGATGCAAAGAAATTACACATTGCTGGGTGTTAGGTTTTTTAGAGTCACTTATTTGCTTTAAAAAGTCTTTTAAAATGTCAATGACGTCAGACACATCGTACGACCAAAGATACTGCTTTACGGCAATCCTTCAGTCACTTTGGTGCTTTCGCGCTCTGCACTTTCTTTTCTCTCGAGGCATCGACAACACAGCGGACACAGGGAAACACACGTGCTAGAAGAGTTTTTGCTTGAAGACATTCTGGTCCCGCTTCGGATGCCACGATGCCATCAAGCGGTATCTCTGTCCTTCACCGACCAATCAGCGTTCATTAGCAGAATGCTAGCGTGTTATGGGCAACTCAAATTTGATTTGCTATCAAATTAATGCTCATTTAACGACTCACACTTTAGTAAACATTACCTCATCATAGAGGGCAGTGTGTGTTTGTTATATTAATCTGAGTATAAATGGACACAAACTGCCAGACCGATTATAACCATGCTTCATAATGACCATAAAACCTCCCAACAGAAGAATTTTCCCACTTGGAAATTCCACCTTTCTCATTGGTCAAGACAACCCTTAGAGGTGTGACTTTTCCCTGGCTTTGTAGAGCAGTGGTTTTCAAACCCTGGGTCGTGACCCACCCTTAAAAATGGGTTACATTAAAAATAAAATAAAAAATAATACAAAAAAGTAATTAAATCATAGAGTATAGATCTAAATAAAAGGAACAAATAGTCCTATGCAAAATATATTTGACTTGAATGATTAACAGATTAGCAAAACAAAAGAAAAAACTGTGCTACAGTATACTGCTGAGTTTGGTTCATTATTGTGAGGCGTGGTGCTCCACAAACAAGTTGACGGAAAGGAAAGAGATGACAGTTTGTTTGTTTTCTTTATTTTACAAAAGCACAGTGCAGTGATGAGCAGGTGAGGGAGAGTCCAAATGAAGATCTTGGTGGAGACACAGAGGAAAGAATCACTGGAGGCAGGGGGGATCGCTGGAGGCAGGGGGATCGCTGGAGGCAGGGGGATCGCTGGAGGCAGGGGGATTGCTGGAGGTAGTGGGATCGCTGGAGGCAGGGGGATCGCTGGAGGCAGGGGAATCGCTGGAGGCAGGGGGATCGCTGGAGGCAGGGGAATCGCTGGAGGCAGTGGGATCGCTGGAGGCAGGGAGATCGCTGGAGGCAGGGGGGTATCGCTGGAGGCAGGGGGGATCGCTGGAGGCAGGGGGATCGCTGGAGGCAGGGGAATCGCTGGAGGCAGGGGGGTATCGCTGGAGGCAGGGGAATCGCTGGAGGCAGTGGGATCGCTGGAGGCAGGGAGATCGCTGGAGGCAGGGGGGGAAATCGCTGGAGCCAGGGGGGAATCGCTGGAGGCAGAGGGGATGGCTGGAGGCAATCGCTGGAGGCAGGGGGGAATCGCTGGAGGCAGAGGGGATAGCTGGAGGAAGGGGGGAATCGCTGGAGGCAGAGGGGATAGCTGGAGGCAGAGGGGAATTGGTGGAGGCAGGGGGAAATCGGTGGATGCAGGGGGGATCGCTGGAGGCAGGGGGGAATCGCTGGAGGCAGAGGGGATAGCTGGAGGCAGAGGGGATAGCTGGAGGCAGAGGGGATAGCTGGAGGAAGGGGGGAATCGCTGGCGGCAGAGGGGATAGCTGGAGGCAGAGGGGAATCGGTGGAGGCAGGGGGAAATCGGTGGAGGCAGGGGGGAATCGCTGGAGGCAGAGGGGATAGCTGGAGGCAGAGGGGATAGCTGGAGGCAGAGGGGAATCGGTGGAGGCAGGGGGAAATCGGTGGAGGCAGGGGGGATCGCTGGAGGCAGAGGGGATAGCTGGAGGCAGGGGGGAATCGGTGGAGGCAGGGGGGATCGCTGGAGGCAGGGGGGATCGCTGGAGGCAGAGGGGATGGCTGGAGGCAATCGCTGGAGGCAGGGGGGAATCGCTGGAGGCAGAGGGGATAGCTGGAGGAAGGGGGGAATCGCTGGAGGCAGAGGGGATAGCTGGAGGCAGAGGGGAATTGGTGGAGGCAGGGGGAAATCGGTGGATGCAGGGGGGATCGCTGGAGGCAGGGGGAATCGCTGGAGGCAGAGGGGATAGCTGGAGGCAGAGGGGATAGCTGGAGGCAGAGGGGATAGCTGGAGGAAGGGGGGAATCGCTGGCGGCAGAGGGGATAGCTGGAGGCAGAGGGGAATCGGTGGAGGCAGGGGGAAATTGGTGGAGGCAGGGGGGAATCGCTGGAGGCAGAGGGGATAGCTGGAGGCAGAGGGGAATCGGTGGAGGCAGGGGGAAATCGGTGGAGGCAGGGGGATCGCTGGAGGCAGAGGGGATAGCTGGAGGCAGGGGGGAATCGGTGGAGGCAGGGGGAAATCGGTGGAGGCAGGGGGGATCGCTGGAGGCAGGGGGGAATCGCTGGAGTCAGAGGGGATAGCTGGAGGAAGGGGGGAATCGCTGGAGGCAGAGGGGATAGCTGGAGGAAGGGGGGAATCGCTGGAGGCAGAGGGGATAGCTGGAGGCAGAGGGGAATCGGTGGAGGCAGGGGGAAATCGGTGGAGGCAGCGGGGAATCGCTGGAGGCAGAGGGGATAGCTGGAGGCAGAGGGGATAGCTGGAGGCAGAGGGGAATCGGTGGAGGCAGGGGGAAATCGGTGGAGGCAGGGGGGATCGCTGGAGGCAGGGGGGAATCGCTGGAGGCAGAGGGGATAGCTGGAGGAAGGGGGAAATCGGTGGAGGCAGGGGGAAATCGGTGGAGGCAGGGGGGAATCGCTGGAGGCAGAGGGGATAGCTGGAGGCAGAGGGGATAGCTGGAGGAAGGGGGGAATCGCTGGAGGCAGAGGGGATAGCTGGAGGCAGAGGGGATAGCTGGAGGAAGGGGGGAATCGCTGGAGGCAGGGGGGAATCGGTGGAGGAAGGGGGGAATCGGTGGAGGCAGGGGAAAATCGGTGGAGGCAGGGGGGAATCGCTGGAGGCAGAGGGGATAGCTGGAGGCAGGGGGGAATCGCTGGAGCCGGGGGGATCGCTGGAGGCAGGGGGGAATCGCTGGAGGCAGGGGGGAAATCGCTGGAGGAAGGGGGGGATCGCTGGAGGCAGAGGGGATAGCTGGAGGAAGGGGGGAATCGCTGGAGGAAGGGAATCGCTGGAGGCAGAGGGGATAGCTGGAGGAAGGGGGAAATCGCTGGAGGCAGGGGGGATGGCTGGAGGAAGGGGGGAATCGGTGGAGGCAGGGGGAAATCGGTGGAGGCAGGGGGGAATCGCTGGAGGAAGGGGGGAATCGCTGGAGGCAGGGGGGAATCGCTAGAGGCAGGGGGGATCGCTGGAGGCAGGGGGGAATCGCTGGAGGCAGGGGGGAATCGCTGGAGGAAGGGAATCGCTGGAGGCAGGGGGGAATCGCTGGAGGAAGGGAATCGCTGGAGGAAGGGAATCGCTGGAGGCAGGGGGGAATCGCTGGAGGCAGGGGGGAATCGCTGGAGGCAGGGGGGAATCGCTGGAGGCAGGGGGGAATCGCTGGAGGCAGGGGGGATCGCTGGAGGCAGGGGGGAATCGCTGGAGGAAGGGAATCGGTGGAGGCAGGGGGGATCACTGGTGGCAGGGGGGAATCGCAGGAGGAAGGGGATCGCTGGAGGCAGAGGGGATCGATGGAGGCAGCGGGGATCGATGGAGGAAGGAAATCGCTGGAGGCAGGGGGGAATCGCTGGAGGCAGGGGGGAATCGCTGGAGGAAGGGGGGAATCGCAGGAGGAAGGGGATCGCTGGAGGCAGAGGGGATCGATGGAGGCAGCGGGGATCGATGGAGGAAGGGAATCGCTGGAGGCAGGGGGGAATCGCTGGAGGCAGGGGGGAATCGCTGGAGGCAGGGGGGAATCGCTGGAGGCAGGGGGGAATCGCTGGAGGCAGGGGGGATCGCTGGAGGCAGGGGGGAATCGCTGGAGGAAGGGAATCGGTGGAGGCAGGGGGGATCACTGGTGGCAGGGGGGAATCGCAGGAGGCAGGGGGGAATCGCTGGAGGAAGGGAATCGGTGGAGGCAGGGGGGATCACTGGTGGCAGGGGGGAATCGCAGGAGGAAGGGGATCGCTGGAGGCAGAGGGGATCGATGGAGGCAGCGGGGATCGATGGAGGAAGGAAATCGCTGGAGGCAGGGGGGAATCGCTGGAGGCAGGGGGGAATCGCTGGAGGAAGGGGGGAATCGCAGGAGGAAGGGGATCGCTGGAGGCAGAGGGGATCGATGGAGGCAGCGGGGATCGATGGAGGAAGGGAATCGCTGGAGGCAGGGGGGAATCGCTGGAGGCAGGGGGGAATCGCTGGAGGCAGGGGATCGCTGGAGGCAGAGGGGATCGATGGAGGCAGCGGGGATCGATGGAGGAAGGGAATCGCTGGAGGCAGGGGGGATCGCTGGAGGCAGGGGGGAATCGCAGGAGGAAGGGGATCAATGGAGGCAGAGGGGATCGATGGAGGCAGCGGGGATCGATGGAGGAAGGGAATCGCTGGAGGCAGGGGGGAATCGCTGGAGGCAGGGGGGAATCGCTGGAGGAAGGGAATCGCTGGAGGCAGGGGGGAATCGCTGGAGGCAGGGGGGAATAGCTGGAGGAAGGGGGGAATCGCAGGAGGAAGGGGATCGCTGGAGGAAGGGAATCGCTGGAGGCAGGGGGGATCGCTGGAGGCAGGGGGGATCGCTGGAGGAAGGGGATCGCTGGAGGCAGAGGGGATCGATGGAGGCAGAGGGGATCGATGGAGGCAGGGGGGATTGATGGGGCAGGGGGACTGCTGGATGCAGGGAGATCGCTGGAGGCAGGGTAACAGTCCACTTAACGAAAATGAGGTCGGACGACGAACTGTGGTGGAGTCTAAATAGTGGCAGTGATGAAGGTGATGATGACGTGCAGTTGTGTGTGATTAGCAATGACGTGCAGGTGGGAACCAAGGAGAGTGATGGGAAATGTAGTGAAGAGGATGGTGACTAGGTTGATAAGTGACATTGTTGCGGTGCATGCAGTAAGAGTTGTTTGCTATTCGAATCAACAATGGAGTTAAAAAAAATAGGACCTATGGACCGACGACAATGGACCGACGGTTCAGGCTTTTAAGCTTATATGCAGAGGACGAAATCCAGCAGGAACTGGAAAGTCGTGAGCATTCATTCCCAATATCCATAAACTTAGTACAATATTAGATATATTTACTTTTCCATTTGGTCATATAGCAGACGCCTTTGTCCAAATTGACTTACAAATGAGGAATACAGCAAGCGAAGCGAGTCATCATGAAGAGGCAAAAACCACACAAGAAGTGCTCAAAATACAAAGTTCAGGCATTGCTTAGAGTAGCATAAGCCAGACGAGGATTAAAAGAATATATATATATATATATATATATATATATATATATATATATATATATATATATATCCATGCCGAGATGTCCGCCAGACAGCTTGAGAAACGTGCAGCTACTGTGGGATCATCTGGTTGAAATGAGAGGAAGAGCTGTGTGTCATCAGCATAGCAATGGTAATCAAATCCATGTGCCTGCATGATGGGTCCCAGTGATGTGGTTGTTGTAAGATTCAGATGAAGGTCGGCTTGTCTGAGACTCGTGACTTTATTTCAGTAACAGTAGATCACACAATAACATAAATCCACGCTGCGGGCGCTTCACATAACTCAGTCTTTAACTCTTTCCACCAACGCTCTTCAGAGCTCTGTAAACGGTCTTTCAACCAGATCTGTGCACGAGTCTTAGCCAGTCTCTCTCTGCCGCTTCACATCTTATCTCCCAGGTGGATTTTATCCGGTCTCTTCATGCCAATTACTAAAACAAGACACAGGTATTTGTCATTTGCACTTGACCCACTTACACGCGTTCGTCTCCTTTCTCTCTCTCCCGTCACAGACCTTGTTGAACCACGTCACCCTTGCCACAGTGGTGTAAATGAAGAAGAGGAGGGGTCCACGCACTGAACCCTGGGGAACCCCTTTGGTCAGTTGATGTGCTTTGGATACCTCGCCTCTCCATGCGACCCTGAAGGACCTACCTGTGAGATAGGGCTCAAACCAGAGGAGTGGAGGTCCTGTGATGCCCAGAGAGGGTGGACAGAAGGATCAGATGATTCACAGTGTCGAAAGCATCAGACAGATCCAGGAGCATGGGCGTCGGAAGCCAAAATGTTACTGGAGTAAATGCCATTTCATGTATTTAGGTGCCTTTTAATTAAACAAGTAAACTCCGCTTCACGTCGGCCTGTTCTTTGCCTCCACGTCGTGCACAGCTTATATGCACTGCTATCCGTGGATTAACACGCTGATACCATCAGCAGTTATTGATGTTTGCAACGCAATATTTGACTGGAAGGGTACAACGGGCGGTTATTTTCGTCAGTTGCGGCTCGTTGAGAAATATAATGTAGCGATTTCAGCGGAAATGGAGTTTTATTCATTAGGGCATTCCTCAAGTTGAATGGATTTGACTGACGGCGCTCTGAAAAGCAAACAGACAGCGCTGAATGTAAAAGTGAGTGGGTCCAATATCATTGGTCTTAAAAAGTGGGTGGGTCTTGTCCCACCCATATACAATGGTTCCGACAACCCGATCTCACGGCAATTCGTACGAATTTTACGAGGTGGCTAATTCGTACCAATTCATACGACCTCACTCGTATGAATTTGTAAGTTTTTTGCTAAATCGTACATATTTTACGATTTGCCAAAATCGTATGAATTCATACGAATGACCTACCCCTGACCCGCCCCCTAAACCTACCCATCACATGGGTTTAGACAAATCGTACAAATTCGTACGAGTGAGGTCGTACAAATTCGTACGAATTAGCCACCTTTTAATCACTCGTACAAATTCATACGAATTGGTTGTGAGTCCGACGCCCATGTCCAGGAGAATGAGAACTGATGAGTTGGAAGCAGCTTTCATGATTCGCAGGACTTCTGTGACTAACAGTAATGCCGTTTCGGTTGAACGCTCTTTCTTGATGTTGGTGCAGTGCTGAAGTGCCAACTAGCCTCTCCCTATGGAGGATCCCTTTACCACTCTACAGATAAAGAATCGTGGAAAATTTGCATATCTACCCCGTAGTGATAAAATAAAATAAAATTCTGTATCAAATTTATAGGCAGGACAAGTAGTTTAAGGCTTGGTTTGTAGAGAATTACAAACATGCGTACATATATTCAAAAGCATATAACTATAGAATTAATTCTTGATGTGCACGTGAGCGCCATCAGTGTTTCTCACAGGTTCGCGTTTAAAGTCTGTGTAGAGAGAACGATGTCGTCTTAGCGGCCCCTAATTTAATAACAAATTATCCTTTCGACGGAAGTGAATCAATCAAAACTAACTTTAGCTGGAAAGTAACATTATTCAGGAACCGCTATAAAGCCAAAACAATCTGTTACCTTAAATTATATGTTTATTACTGTAAAGCAGCTTTGAAACAGTCTACATTGTTAAAAGCGCTATATAAATGATGATGACTTGACTTGACTTGAAGCCAAATTGGTTGACATCCAACTGGTTGTTAAGAGACAGGAAAGATGATACTTGGTTGAAAGCAACTCGTTCAAGTGTTTTCATAATGAATGGTAGGAGAGAGACAGGTCTGTAACTCTCTACGAGTGATGTGTTTAATGTTTTTTTTAAAGCAGTTACCCGAGCCTGCTTGAATGCTGTAGGGAAAATGCCAGTATAGAGGGATGAGTTGATGATGTGTGTGAGTGCTGGTAGAAGTGTGGGAGAGATGGCTTGTAGAAGGTGTGAGGGGATGGGATCTAGAGGGCAGGTGGTGGGGTGACTGGAGAGGAGAAGTTTAGATTCTGCCTTGGTTTAATGGAGAGAAGGAGGACATAAGGTTTTTGGCTGTGGGAGAGGTTGGTCTGGGTTCCTGTGTGTGTGGAGCTGAGAACTGACTGCTGAAAGTTGTTGTTTTGTTGGTGAAGAAATTTAGCAAAATCATCAGCAATTAAAGAGGAGGTGTGTGGTGGTGGAGGTGGAGGTGGACAGAGGAGATAGTTGAATGTCTTGAAAAGTGTCTGTGTGTTAGAAGCACTGTTAATCTTGTTATGGAAATGTGAAGATTTTGCAGCATGAACTTCAACAGAAAAGGAAGAGAGCAGAGACTGATTCTCAGGTCAGATGTGTCTTTTGATTTGCGCCATTTCCTCTCCGCTGCCCTGGTCCGGTGTTCACGAAGAACCTCAGATAATCAGGGGTTAGAGGGAGTAACGCGTGCTTGCCTGGAGGAGAGAGGGCAGATATTGTCTAAAGAAGAAGTTAAAGTGGAGCATAAAGTATCCGTGGTGGGAGATCCGGAGATGAGAATTGTGAGGGTGAGGGAAGAGAAGATGACAAGATGGGTGGAAATTATTTTCTTATTTAATGAAAATCCTGTATTGTACATAATAAAATACTAAAAAACATGTAAAAAAAAAAAAAAAAAAGAAAGATGGGTGGGAGAAAGTGAGCGCAGGTTTTGTCTGAAAGTAACTAGTGGGGTTGGTGGTGCACAGGTAGTGATTTGTAGATTGAAAGTAATGAAGAAATTATCGGAAATGTGGAGAGGTTTCACCAATATGTTATCTGTGATGCAGTTGCGTGTGTAAACAAGGTCCAGTTGGTTGCCTAGCTGATTTGTGAGTACCTGTGGTGATGAGCCGTTTGAGATCGAATGAGGCTAAGAGAGAGATGAATGTTGGAATCACCAAAGACTACAAGTGGGGTGCCATCCTCAGGGAAAGAGGACAGCAGCACATCCAGCTCCTCAACAAAGCTTACCAGTTGACATGTGGGGCGATAAAAGCAATATGGATCTTAATGGAAGTTTTAAATGTAATAGCATGATATTCAAACAAATTGTTATTGCATAAAGAAGAGTGAGTTGAGTATTTCCAACTGTTAGAAATGAGAAATATTTAAATGATTTTCTCTTAACTTGTTTGAAATACAACATTTCTAGGGTAACAGCCATGCCTTTCTCCAATTAACATCCATTAGAAAGGAATTCCAAAAACAATTCCTTATTGTAGGCCTAATAGCTTTTTGTTTATTTTTTCTTCTTCTGGTCTAATATCTTTATTAATTCATTTATCAAACACCTTTTTTTTTGCCATTTATATAGAAATGTGTCTTTACTATCTACTTTATAATAGGACAGATGGCTGCTCAAGTCCAGAAGGGATATAGCTTTGATTACTGTTTAATTCTTAATATTTTATAGGAAAATTTAACAGACATAAATTAGTCTTAAGAATACATTTTTAGAGTTGAATCAAACAGATCATCACTCGAGTAATCTAAATTCGTTGAGGAGAAAAATTATGTACTAAGCTCAGTTGCTTGATGGGGAAATCCTCCGCTGGGTTGCGTCACGGTGACGTCAGCGCTGCCGTCTTCAGCTCGCGCGGACAGAGACGGCCATATTTGCGGGAATAAGCGAACGGAGCGGCCCGCGCGGTTTGTGTGCTCCTGCAAATCACTTGATCTTCATGCACATTTAATGGTCACACACGACGCAGAAATGCCTCACGGAATAAGCCTCTAGTCCAACCATATGATATCTTTCGGCCCCGCGCAGGAGTCCTCGCTCAAAATGGAGGTGCAGAGCGTCAGCAGTGAGGTATATCATATATATGACAACATTCATTGACCGGTATTGAAAATCGGTGATTTTAATGACAGCTTTGTGTGTTTTTGGTGATGATGTGAGCGAGCGTGTCCCTGTCGCGCGGGTGCGCGCGCGCAGTGTGGAGACTCGCGTGACGACAGCGTTAGCTCGAGCGGTTAGCATGTCATAATGATGCTACTCGTGATTCCTGCACAGTATCACATCAAATGACGCTCGTATCAATGACATCGTGTTTCTGTAGTGTGTAAAACACGAGCGTGTTAATTTAATGAGTTGATGATGATGATAATGAAGATTAGCCTGCGCTTGTTGATCGGATTCACCTTATGAGTCATGACTAAAGCGCGCGCACGCGCACACACACAGTTTCATCTGTTAGCTACACACTGATTGAGCTGACATGAATCTGTACTCGTATCAAACAAAGGATGTGCGATGTATATCATAGTTATCTTTCTGTTTTTTTGGTCTGTTTTCTGTTCTAATAAACTAACTAAATATCTGTCTTTCTCTCTGTCTGTATTAGCATATTCTTCAGCTGTATGTTGAAGATATTTTTAATAACGTTACGTAAATATTATTTCTCATAAAGGCTTTCTGTTTTGTTTTTTGTTGGTACTGATATTGTGTTTCTGAAACTTGTAATAAGCTAGTAGCTAGTAATGTAGACTCTATGTAAACGTTACACAAATCAAACGTAACTGCACCAGTCCTCGTCTCGCTAAACTAAAGGACGTTTGCTGAAGTGTGTCTTGTACATTTTTTTTTACTTCGTTTCATAATTGATTGTTTATTTTTGCAACACCGACTCTGTTATTTAACTGAATTGAATAAATATTGAACTTACTCAAAATAATTAATGAACTTTATTCATAATAGTTTAGCTTAAAATAGTTATTAAACTGTATTAAATAAACACTGTACTGAATTTTTATGAATAATGAGGACACTATATTGTCTATTTGGAACTGCTTTATGGCAGACTTTGACTTTGCAACATTGATTCTGTTATTTTCTTGTTTATTACCGTGAAGCTGATTTGAAACGTTCTGTATTGTATAAAGTGCTGTATAAATAAATAGAGATTCATGATATATATCGGCCACCTTATCGGACGATATATGTTCATTTATTGTTATCAACCCAATAAGAAAATTGGTAAAGCCGATAAATAATGGATTATTTCCTTCAGCTGAGACGCTTGCAAATTAGTTTTTTATCGCTTGAAATATGATTGCAATCACTTTGAAAAGGAAAATGCAGTTAAGTGCAACATTTTCAGCGCAAATCTGTCAAATAGGCTACATACAATTATAATACAAATATTTTTTTATAATAAAAATAATAAGGCATTGTTTTATTTATTTGGAAGGCAATATATTTTTATTTGATTAAGAAAGTTGGCCATCAAAATTAATTTCAAAATTTGGTTCAACACTGGTTCAAACTAGGCTTCTGTACTGTTTGATCTAGTTGAAGTGCTTGGGACATGGCTTTTAAATGGTGAGACTTTTGTTTTTGTAATCGGGCTCTCAAAAATGATAAAAGTTTAGATTTAGATATCAGTTTCCGGCTTTCAAAATATAGCCTAAAGAATTATCGGTATCGGCCAAAATGTTCATTGTGCATTAATCAATCAGATTAATCAAAAGTGCATCCCTACTTGATGGTCTTGGTCTCTGAGCATGTGGCTTTACGACCAAGATGTTCATAAATGGAGTTGCATTCGTCTGAATCGTCTTCGCAAAGATCTTTTCAATGAGATTAGGGTGATGGCGTTGCAAGTGTCCGTGGTATTACCCGTGCACTTCACTTTAACCAGGCAGTTCTTGTACATCACATGCTCTGTTGATTTTTTATTTTTTTTTGTCCCATCAATGGTATAAAAGCCGAAGTGTGTCCAGACTTTGAACTTTAACGTAGCTGGATCATCTTTTATTTTACTCGCACTGCTGTCCACCATCCTGTTAAAAACCTCTTTTTTTTTAAATTTTTGTATCAAGGAATTTTATTTATGTACCAAGTAGTTTTTCTATTTTTCTCAGGGCTGCCTTGCTTTATTACAGAAGACTGCCAGTTATGTATTGATTGTAGTCAGCTTAAAGGGTATTTGTTTTATAATATTGCATTGACTAAAATGGGGGAAAAAATCTATAAATTTCAAGGTTTACTATTAATTCAGTGAGATTTTTTTTCTTCTTCTTCTAGACCTATTAAACTGTACCACAGTTAAATAAGAAAATGAACACAAAACAGTAAACCACAATCAAATCTATGCATATCAAATCAAAATTTGATTAAAATTTTTTTTTTTTTTACTGAACTCAACTGAAGAATTGTTTTGAATCGAATCGCGAGGTACCAAAAGATTCCCACCACTATTGCTTGCGTGTATTTTTATTACCACAAAAAAAATCCGATTACTCGATAAATTGTTAAAATAATCGAACGATTACTCGATTACCAAAATAATGGTTAGTGACAGCCCTACAATATTTCACCAATGAAAACAGTTTTAAACAAAGATCACAGCAGAACTATTGCACATTCCCAACACAACACTCAGCGGTGTTTTGTTGCTGAAGGATTCAGTGTTTTGAATGAATGTTGAATTATTTCTTAAAGTCAAAATGAAGTATGTGTTCTGAGTTTGTCACACCACAGAGAAATGTGTCAAACACAAAAATGTGCCACCCAGCCAAATTTGAATGATAAAAAAGCCGCCAAGTAAATAAAATAAGCCATCAAAATCTTGACAAAATGAGCAGTATTCTCTGCTCTCCAACGCTGGGGGCGTGTCCGCTGGCTGCGCTGAAACCACGCCCACTTGCGGGACGGGAGGATGAAGGCGGAGGCGGGAGATAGTCGGTTCGGCCACAGCGGATTATCAGTGAGCAGTTGTCTCCGACGAAAGTTTATAAAACTATCCCGTGTAAAATGATCACTACAGAGGTGGGTGTTGATCCTCAGCTCTCCATCAAGGTGGCTCTTCACAGAATTAATCCTCTTCTTGATATGGTCGTTTTTCGGACAAGGATCTGTTTCGTAAGTGATCCCATCCCGGTAATAAGCGAAGGCATAGCTTGCTAGCAAACTGTAGGCTGTAGTAACTAATTGTACTGACAGTAACTGACAGAGTGGCGAACTGATGCGAATGTGCCCTAGTTGTATTATTAGGGGCGGGGCCAGCGTCAGTGGCTCCAGTGCGTCAAGTAGGGGCGGGGCCAGCGTCAGTGGCTCCAGTGCGTCAAGTAGGGGCGGGGCCCTGAACCCTGAACACAGCAACGGTGAAAAACTGTTTGACGGTCTAACTCCACAATTCAGTACTTCACAGTTCACTGAATCAGTTCTTTGTAATATGTTTTTAGCAATACTTTTATAATGTTTAGATTTTTTTTTTTAGAATTGCCTTTACAGGGACTTTAAGGACTGACTCATGAAGTGCCGCCTCGATTGCCGTTTTTTCCAACAACTTCTTTTTTGTAGATTCAAAAATGTATTTAAAACCTTTATCTCATAACATTATTTATTGAATTTGTAATTGTGCAGTGTAAATGGTTTAATTTGATTTGTAACAGACTAGTGTCTTATTTTAATAATTTACTTTATTGATCAAATGGAAGAATTTGTCATGAAAAAGAATGCATATAAGGTTAAAAAAATTGGCCTTTATAAAGGTAAATAACACCCTGGGGTAAATATCAAATACAATCAGATTTAAGTATGTAAAAGATGATAGAACACAGAATAAAGCAATATTGCTTTATAACATTTTCTCTTTTTTAACTTTTTTACTTGAACAAGTGAATGACTGGTTTACTTTTCCAAAGGACAAGGACATGGCAAGGTTTAATGTTGAGTCCTGGTTTAAATTGATTATACTTAACTACAATTACACCTAGAAGGTCCTTCTTTTTGTTTATCGCCCAATAGTGGTAAATTAAACAAGCCAATCAATTGCATTCAAAGATATTCTTTATTATATAATATATCCAGTGAGTGAGGTGCTAGATAAGTTATTCCTTGAATAGGTCTTCTTCATAGAAACTCAGGTCCCACTTTATATTAAGTGGCTTTAAGTACTATGTACTTACGTCGAAAAATAAGTACAATGTACTTATTGTGTTCATGTTGTATTGTAAAACACTTTTGCTGCTATTGCGGTGTGATAGGGGTAAGGGTAGGGACAGGTGTGCTGGTATGGTTAAGTTTAAGGCTGGGTTAAGGTATAAGGGAAGGGTCAACAGTGTAATTACAAATGTAATTACATACATTAATTACAGCTGTAATTACATGCAGGTATTTAAAAAATATAATTACAATGTAAAAACATGCATGTACACAATAAGTCCATTGTATCAAATTAGTAATTTCAATGTAAGTACATAGTACTTAAAGCCACTTAATATAAAGTGGGACCGAAACTCATGTGACCTCCCACAAATAGGGCTGCACAATTAATTGCAGTTAACCCTGAAATCACGCTTAAGTTTGGCTTAGTGTGATTATGAAATAAGGCTGTGATTTATTTTATGCTCAGCTGTCGGACTTATTATTTAATGGCTCTGTGATCATTTGTAAACGCTGATCCATCTGAAAACACTGAGTTAGAGTTTCAGCACGTGTAAAACATCTTTCCAAACATGAGAAGCATTTATGAACCTATTGTCCAACAAAAGACATTTAATAAAGCAATAAGCTGTGTTTTACTCTGCGTCGTGCTTTACAACGCCCCTTAGCTGTGCTAAATCCACTGTAAAACACGACTTCAAGGGGCTTATTGCTTTTATAAAACGGTTACTCCATAAAAATATTCATTTTAATATTTATTTTAGTCATAAAATAAACACCAGAAACACAAAATATGTAAGGGATAATGTATAGCGAGGCGTTTGTTATAGCGAATACAACCCCGACAGGCTGATCAGGACCCCGACGCGAAGCGGAGCCTGAAGGGGTTGAGTTCGCTATAACAACCGCCTCGCTATACATTATCCCGATTATTACATGGGTACCTACCAAATAAATCAATAATTTGACACAAAATATTGATTTACAAAGGAGTTAATTGATTTAAAAACGGTTGTATTGCTTCAGCCAAGAACACCGTGTCCATGGCAACGCTTTGTTTTTCATGGCAACGGTGTGTTTTTCATGGCAACGGCCTGTTATCAAGAAATAACAGACCGCATTCTACATTAGAATTCAACCAAGCCATGTAATAAAACGTTATAACACATTCCTCCGCCAAGCAATGTATTTCCAAAGAGGTTGCCAAGCAACACATGCAGCAACAAAGACTCTCAAATGGCAGTTGCACAGTAATACTAATGTAATGTTTGAGTAATTTACAACGGCCTCGAACGCGGCTCAACCAATCAGAATCAAGGACCGGAACTATCCGTTTTATAATAACACGTTTTTACTCAACTCGCTTCATAATGTCAGTTGAATGTATGAAAACATCGTTCTGATTATGTGGCTTCTTACACAGATAAAGGCCCTTTCACACTGAACACGAAACAACTGATCACTTTCTGCTAATTCACACCTGCACGCTAGGTGGCGCCGACCAGCAGTGCATTTTCCCTCATTTATGTTGTTTCTCGTATATGGCTTTAACATCGTCCGCTGCATTATATTCAGCGATACATTAAAGATCAATAAAGTTTGGTTTGGTACTACTACATCAGAAACAAACTTTCTATAATGCTTGCAAGAATACATCCTAAAATGTAATTAGAGGTACGATTAGCAACGTATGTGATTGATTATTAATGTCTTTGCTCAAAACTCACTGTAAACCATCATCGAGTGCTTTGATTGTGATTTAAAGTGGATTTTGGTTCTATAATAGGCAGACTCTTCTTTGTATGTTTTGCAATGGATTGAATGCTACACTTATCATTTGTCATAAACATCCTTTACTGTTATAATACCATCAGCTGCACACAAAAAAAACCCCACACATACAGAAAAAACATATTGTCATAATCATATCTATATGTCTTTATATTTCATCTGTAGAAAAATGAAGTACGGAGGAACAGAAGGTGTAAAACGTGCTCAGAATAATAACACTCGCACAACACGCGGAAGAAACCGGACAGTGATCACATAATTTAGTGGAAAATTAATGGAAATGATATTCTGTGTAAAGAACATGTGAGAATAAATCTTTTCTCAGATAACAAGCACTCAGCGTCCACTCTCTCCTCTGGAATATCTTCTTCGGTGTGTCTATACTAGTAAAAAAACAAAAAAGATGATAGAAAAAATAAGCAGCCCTAGTTTGTGTGAATGAAAGGTTATGGTTTCATCATGCTGCTGTATTGTGAAAGCCATAATGTGATATTTCTGTTTTTGATTTCAGGTTAACGGGCATCAGATCATGGATGAGCCAATGGAGGAGGAGTCCTACACACACTGTGTGAGTAATTGTGTGAAATGCTGGTGCTTGGCCTGTGAACCTCTCAGAGCGGCTCCGCGCTCCGACGATGTGGGATTTTTAATGACCCTTAGAGAGAGCAGGGTGACCATTTAATTTAAAACAGTACATAACACATGCAGGGCTCGACGATGAGGAGTGCCTGATGGCCTGAGACTAAGATGGGATCATCATCATCATCACTGGCTTGTTTGGCGTCGGCATCACAGAAGTTTATAATTTTCACTTGTTTTAAAGTCTTGCAAATTAAAACATTCAAGTAATTTTAAGCCATTTTATGCGCAAGATGTACAGTATATATGAATGAATGAATATGTGGCCAGTTTTTTCAGGGCAAGTACAAATCTGAATCACTGAAAAATCCTTGCCGTGAGCCCTCCAAGCCCAACATTGCTGCAGTGAAATTAATTAATCAATTTTTAGAGGTGTGTTGATATGGCTATCTCAGATTTTGGTTTAATATACGATATGAGGTTCACGTTTTGACATATCAACACTTACACTATACAGTATGACAGGAAATTGTTTATTTTTTTTTAGAAAGCTTCAGCAAATTGCAAATTATAGCCTAGTTTCTTATGAGAACAAATGTCTTTAATACACGATACAGTGATTCAGTCCTCATCCTCATGTACCAAATAGGGCTGTCACTTTACGTTCGAAAATCGATTGCACAATCGATCGGACCAACCAACCCAAGATTCGAAAATGAAAATAGGGAATCGATTTTAAAGGCCTTTTTTTTATTTTTTATTGTATTTAATATATCATGATGACTCACGAGTTGCATATTTGCGCTAAATCCGCGCAGATTTGTCTACACGAACTTCCCCAGCAAAGTGAGTAAACATAGAAACACGCCAAATTTGGCTCGTGATTTGACAGCGTTACCCACCAAAGTTCATTTGTACCCGCATTACCCGCATTTGGCGGATTGGCGGGTGTTAATTTAAATCCCTGAATGTTGCACTCCTGTTTGTCATTGTGCACGAAACTTCACGCCAATAAATCATCAGAAATTTTGCTGACTTGTGCGCATCTCAAGCGCCCTCTTTACGCTCGTCCTAATGCCTGTTAGTTGTCCGTGGATTTGCCTATATTTGGTTGGAAAATGGAAACGTCTTTAGACATGGAAAATCGATTTTACAATCGATTCAATGAACACTTATGTCTCAAAAATCGAACAGGATTTTTTCACAAAAGTGACAGCCCTAGTACCAAATCAGGTGCTGTGTTTTTGTGAATTCATGTTTTAATTTCATTATTTGTGGAAAAAAAACTAAACAACTGAAACATATATATTACAAAGTTGATTTCTTTTTTTCAAAGTGATTAATTTGAAATCATTTCAATTGTTATGGAATAGTTATGTTCAGTTATTGCCGCAATGGTGCATGTGTTATTTGTTATCTTTAAGTTGATTTGTGAGATATCATATATATATATATACAGTGGTCAGAAAAAATATTTGGACCTTAAAGCATAATAACATATATTTGCAATCTTTAACAAAATATCAAAACTCTGTATATTGTACATTTATATCTGGCTTTTGCTCTTGAAAATATCCATGTTTACCAAAGAAAATTCATACTGGTCAATATCACGAGCATCATGCACTTGAAGAGAATAATATAGATTGGTTTTGCGTTGTGTGTTTTGATTTGTCACGTGACCGGATGTGTGTGTGTGTGTGTTTGTGTGTGCAGGATGAGGGGGCCTATAAAGAGATTCCCATCACTCATCATGTGAAGGAGGGCTGCGAGAAGGCCGAGCCCAGCCAGTTTGAGCTGCTCAAGGTTTTGGGACAAGGCTCCTTCGGAAAGGTCTCTTATTCTTTTACGTCATGTGTTTATGCTAGGGCTGCAGCGGTACGCTAAACTCATGGTTTGGGAGAATTTTGGTAGAACAATGAGAACCAAGAATCTGTATTAAAATGATTTATTTTGTAAACGCAATGGCTGAATTGTGAAGTGCTCATTTGCACACGACTTCACTGTGTATCCCAGCAAGCAATTTTGCGCTTAAAGGAGTCATGACCTGTAATTTTCACTTTTCCACGAGAATCAATGTATGTTATGATTGCCTAACGATTATACACTGGCCGGGAAGCTGATATTTAAAAGTGAAGCGTCTGTTTACTAGGGGTGTAAATATCAATCGATTCGTATCGATACATCGATTATACAGCCGGCGATTCGATGCATCGTTGCGTCCGCAAGAATATCGATTAATGTGCTTATTTTGCCGCCTGTCATTTTTCAGCATCCACTCCGACATATGCGTGCAACCTACTCCTAAGCTGCGGATGGCGATATCCTCATTATTGTCTTCTACGTCACACTGCTTCACGCGCCGCGCGCATTACGTTTATGTTCACAGTTCACACACTGTTGAGTCTGACTTTCAAGAGCGATGGAACCGTCAGAGCGAGCTGGCAATGAAAGTGAAACGTTACACACTCCAGTCGGCGTCAAGTCATGGGTGTGGAAGTATTTTGGCTTCAGGAAAATAGATGGAGCACTGGTAAGAGATGTTGCCGTTTGTAAAAAGAAAGACTGTCAGTGGGACATTCTAAAACGCTTAACGTGAAAAACGCTTAACGTGGCTTACTGTACGAAGACAGTGATATTAAAGGACCAAACTCAGTACACATCATATTAATAAACCATATTATGTATAAAAAAATCAGATGAGCCCAGAATATCAACGCGACGCGTTTAATCACGCGTTAAGCATGTTCTTACCATAGAAAACCACTATAAGAAAACGCTTAACGTGGCTTACTGTACGAAGACAGTGATATTAAAGGACCAAACTCAGTACACATCATATTAATAAACCATATTATGTATAAAAAATCAGATGAGCCCAGAATATCAACGCGACGCGTTTAATCACGCGTTAAGCATGTTCTTACCATAGAAAACCACTATAAGAAAACGCTTAACGCGTCGCGTTGATATTCTGGGCTCATCTGATTTTTTATACATAATATGGTTTATTAATATGATGTGTACTGAGTTTGGTCGTTTTAGAATGTCCCCTGTCAGTGTGAGATAAGATACTGCAGCAACACGTCGAATCTCTGTTCTATTTTCTGTTCATTTGCAGTGCATTGAGCACAAATGCTATAGTGTAACATACACATTATTATGTGAATAGATAGAATACTGTTTCTGTATTCTCAATAAAAGGCTAATTAAATGATTTATTTTTGTTGGTTTATTTTGAAACTTAATAGATATCATCATGTAAAAATATCGAGCATTGAATCGTATCGAATCGAATCGAATCGTATCGCGGGGAATTCTGAAGTATCGAAAATAATCGAATCGTTGGCTTAAGAAATCGGTATCGTATCGAATCGTCATGAAGGCCCCGATTTACACCCCTACTGTTTACCCCAGGGTTCGTAAACCAGCCCACGTGCACGCGCACTCAAACACGAGATTTTAATTTCTGCCCCGTCTTGACATACCATATATGGACACCGCAGACCTATGCTGCAGGAAGCCCGCCCTGCCCCTCTCCCCCTCATATTCAGTCGCGAAAGATGCAGAAACGTATTGCACACGTGAGTTGCTCTGTTGTTGACTGCCAGAATCAACATGTAACTTAAATGTGTTTTCTCTCCCAAGAACGGACCAAGCTGTCAGGGACCAGTGGATTAAATTCATTTTTAATGACGCGGTTCCTACAACCCTTCCCACTGGCTTAACGTTAGGTGTCTGTGCTAATCATTTTACGCCGGAATCGTTCACAAATTTGAATGTCTAAAAAACCACAACGTGAAACAAGGCAAAAACACCACATGATAGCAAACGTTGATCTCGATAACCACTGTAAGCTGATAAAAAAGTAGACTACATCTCCGTTAATGTAATCTACATTAAATAAAAGGTATAATGTATGTCTCAGTCAAAATTATTGTCTTTACCATTCAGAGACATCTTGATGTAGACGTCCTTCCATCGACTCTACATCTTCCCTTTCCAGCTCAGGTTCAGAGTCTGGCTCGTGCATACGGTTGAATTCATTCACAACTTGCGCCGTGATGTCATTTTGGAATGATATGCTGAAGTTACTGGCGGTGTCAACCCCTCTCCTTCCTGCCACCAATCAACGCGCCCCTCATTTGCATTATTAAAATGACCGTCCACGACAGCCAAAATATCGCATCAGATCTTGCGAGACAATAATGCCTTCAGAAATAAGGGTCAGAGGAGCTCTGTGTTTATTTTTTTCCACTTTTCTTTTTTAGAAGGGCCTGAAAGACTATAATAGAGCGTGGGTATCCAAGGTAATACTAGGTTATGACTCCTTTAAAAGACGTCTAATAGCCGTCCAATCACAGCCCTGACGTCTAGGCTCTAAAACAAGGCAAAATCTGGGCTGTCAGTGAACATTTAATAGTTGTCTAAACCATAGCCCAAGAATAGAGTCAATATTAGATAGAGAAATGAAACCAAACGGCTTGTAATCACTGTTTACTTTGCTTACATGATGGAATATCATTCATCTTGCGAGTTATTTTTGGCAAAAACAACATAATCAAATTCAAGGTTATTTTGGCCAGAAGTGTGTTCCTCACAGCCGAACTACTTCGGGTCTATAGTTAACCTAGACGGTGAAATGACGGCTATTGCTTGCTGGGATGTGATCCCTCTGACTTATGCTGGGTACACACCAAAATATTTTTTTGCCACAAACATGAGGACAAAAAATCCTAGATTTAACCGTTTTGCTCCTATAGTGTGTGGTGTGCCATGATGTGAAGACAACACACACTAACAGATTTTCAACCAGAATCCTGTGAACACGGGATCAATCACACATGCTTACCTGATTATAGTTGGGATGAGGTTTCTTTAATTCTTAATAAATCCAGATTTAACCAGAACGATCTGTTGTGAACTCTTCCCCATGTCTTCTGGACCATCAAAGCATAGAAGCAAACGCTGTCAAAGGGGTCAAAAAATTACTTTACATACGCCTTTATGTACAGGAAAGCCCATGAATAATGCCTCATAATATCTCAGATACGGTTATTCTTTATAATTAATTATTCATAATGTTTGGCACATTAGAAATAATTAAAGGGTCTGCACTTCGTTTTTCAGAAGAAACTTTTTATTTTCCTCATATTACTTTGCAGTGTGTGGAAAGTAAAACCGGTCTATTTTACAATGCTGTCTAAATGCAAAATGGTAAAAAAATGTATCTAATTAATCAAAACTGTATTAATTCAAAAGATAGTAGCTGATTGACTAATTTAAAAATAAAGTAGTAGGGAAGGAGAAGTTTTACAGACCTGGTGTAATCAGTGGAATAATTAATTGCTGCATCAGGTGGCGATCAAATGAATGTGAAATGAATCATGAATTCATCTGGATGAGTTGGTTTCCGTTATTAATATGCAAGTAAACAAAACAAACTGAGACAGTGAGCTAAACATGCTGAGAGAAGGAAATGGGAATATTACATTCACATTCTTTCTCCAACAGAGAAGTTTATGATGCATTGCATTCAGGCTTTACAATTGTTAAGAAAATAGCTAATTCGGAGCACATTATTTTTCTTTCTCTCCTTCCCCTTCTATTACTGGTTCAATTAAAAGTGATTTTTTTTAGAAATGTCCCCCCCCCCCCCCCCCCCATGTCGTTCCAAACCTATAAGTTCATCTCCAGAACACAAATGAAGATCTTTTCTTCAGATTCCTGTCCCTCCATTGACAGCTACGCAACTACCACTTTGACGCTTCAAAAAGTTCATAAAGAGATCGTAAATCTAATCCATATGAATCAAGCAGTTTAGTCCAAATTTTCTAAAGAGACTCGATCACTTTATATGATGAACAGTTTTAATTCCAGCTTTTATTAACATATAAACATTCAACGCACACATCAGTGGTTAACGGAAGCTCAAGTATGTTTGCCTGTAGCCTGACTACGTCAGACTTCCTACTTCCGCTAATTTCATTTCGCTCCTGTATTCAGTCTGAGATAGCGGCCTATCTTTCAGTTTTCCACCGGCCTTCGGACGGCCGGGCCAATCAACGAAACAGAGGGTGGGCTGAGAGCCGTGACGTAGACGCTAAGCGCCGAGTTTTACATTGTAGGTTAGAGAAATCGAAAACCGAAACGAGACACGGGATGCAATTCGCTCTGTTATCTGCTAAATGACTAAATGATTATGGAGAACCAGTGCCGCCGCTCCCACCACGCGCTGTGCGTAGGGAACCAAGAGCTGAGGAGGCACCAAAAAAATAGCGTTCCGGGAGTCTCCCGCATATTGATAGCGGCTCACTGACGCCCGCAAATTAGTTAAAATCTCCGGAATCTAGAGCGAGCGCGCCTGCGAGACACTGACTGTGCTCCAAACCGCGTAGCGCGTGCACGGCAGAGAGGGAGAGAGAGCAAGAGAGGCGTGTCTGCCTCATGAAGCTTCTCGGGGTAGAGGGCATCATAAAGGAATTATGCTTAGGGCACCGAAATGGCTAGCAGCGGCACTGGCTGTGTTTGTGTTGGCTACAAATATTTTCTTGTTTCACTCTGTCAAAAATAAATTTAGAGGCTGTGATTGTACCGTGGATGCGTAGATTAACGACGCATAATCTGCAAAAGTCGTTTACAGCCATGTTCACTCCGGTATTTCGCTCGCATCATCATGTGTTTACAGTGTAAGTTCGATCATAGATTTGAGTTCGATGCATGATGTCTGTGGTTCGATGCGGCTGTACAGGCGCATAACATACGTCCTAACTAAACTTATCTGATTGGCTTACGGGTAACCAATGATTTTAAACTTCAGACAATCGCCCCCTAGCGAGAGAGAAAACACTTCTCTATTATGCCATTCCAGACTCTGTCTACGAAGCAAAGTGAAGTAGCAGAGTCTGGTATTACCAGGCTAGTTTGCCTGATGTACGAGAACCAATGAGGTTCATTCTCGTGTTACGCATCACGTTTGAGCTTCACAAGAACCAATGAGGTTTGCTCTCGCATGTTAAGCAGGTTCGGTTGAGCTTCTGTTTGTTCGCTGATCAATGTTTATATGTGAATAAAAGCCTAAATTAAATCTGTTCATCATATAAAGTGATCGAGTATCTTCAGAAAATTTGGACTAAAACGCTTGATTCATATGGATTAGTTTCGCGATCTCTTTATGAACTTTTTGATGCGTCAAAGTGGTAGTTGCGTAGCTGTCAATGGAGGGACAGAAATCTCTCAGACTTCATCAAAAAAAAATTTATTCGTGTTCTGGAGATGATCGAACGTCTTATAGGTTTGGAACGACATGACCCCCTCAGGGAGTGATTAATGACAACATTTGTATTTTTGGGTAAACTAACCGTTTAAGTATAAAAAGTACAAGTCAGTTGCATAAAAAAACACCACAACCGATAAGAGCAATGACTAGTGTAGTGGTGGGGTGTTAAGGCCATTGCACACTGAGTCCGAAATTCGCATCCAAAATTTTAGCACGTTAAATAATAAATACGACCTCACGTTATGTCAATCACGCTTGCACACTGCCTCTGAAACTTTCGTCCGTCATAAAAAAAATCGAAACGGGTTCGATTTTTCTGCGTTTTTCGCATCCGTAACAAGCAGTTTGAATGGTGTTTGACAATTCAGAGCCACCGAATCACGAATACGAAAAAACGCATACGAAAATTTCGGACTCAGTGTGCAATGGCCTTTAGACTTCAAGGGATAGCTCACCTAAAAAGGATGATCCGAACCTTTTCTTCAATGGAACGCTAGCAAAAGATGTCTCACTGCGTTGCTGTCCAATGTTGTTTTGGACCCCATTGACTTTTGTCCATTGAATCAATAGATTAATTTTATATATATCCAATATAATAAATATCATCCAGTTTTTATTTCTATTTCTATTTCTGTTTTAGTGTGAAATGAGAACATTTCTTGACGGGTTTAATAAGTGTCACCCATTTCTCCTGATGACTGACTTGAATTCTCCATGTTGTGAACAATGAAGTTCTGTTGTCCTGTATGCTGTTATTAGGGAAGTTGTATATGTACTTTCTTGTGTGTGTGTAAACTGGAAGGTGATCTGTGATCTGTCCTGACCTCAGGTGTTTTTGGTGCGGAAGTTAATTGGTCCGGATGCCGGTCAGCTTTATGCAATGAAGGTGCTCAAAAAGGCATCTTTAAAAGGTCAGTGTTTGTCTTCATTAGTGTGAGCAACACATTTCTGTGGTGGTGTACTCATGTTTAGTCATCATTTGTGTGTGTGTGCATGTTGTGTTGCAGTGAGAGACAGAGTTCGCACTAAGATGGAGAGAGATATTTTGGTGGAGGTCAATCATCCTTTCATTGTGAAGTTGCACTATGGTAAGATTTGTCTTTCTGAGTAACAGTTATTGGGTTGTTTGCTCAACTTCCAACACGTTTGACAAGATGTAGTTTTGTTTCATTTAGTGTAAGGGAGCAATTCTATTGTTGCAGACAATTTGCTATGAAAACATGAAATATACATGTTGGTATAGTCTTATTTTGTGTGGTTTAGGAGCCCAAAATCAGGACAAACATTTCTAAAGTATAGCTAAACCAAAAAGGCAGTAGCCCAAACTTTATTTTTGAAAGACCAAAACTTTGCTGAGGTACAGCCTCACTTTCAGCCTTACTTTGGTTTGCTCAGCCCTGTCCAATGATCATTTGAGCCAATTTCGGTGGGAGTAGTGGGGGAAAAAAATCCCCCAAAAATACTACACATTACAGATTGTATGCTTGGCATAGAAAGTTTCAATTTATTTTAGGGATGCACCGATACCAGTATCGGGTATCGGGCCGATACTGAGCTCATGTACTCGTACTCGTAAAAATGTTCCGATACCAACATCCGATACCAGGCAGCGTGTGTACAGTGTTTGTCTCCAGACAAAGAAACACTGACAACAGAAATGATAATGGGGATAAAAAGGAAGGCTGTTTATGAAGTAAATATATCTTATTATTGAAATATTAAACAGAATATTTTAACGCCTATATAGCTAGAGAGAGAGAGAGAGAGAGAGAGAGAGAGACTTCTGTTGAATGCTCTTGATTGCTGATCGTTCACTCAGCACGTGTTATTTGGATTAAAACTAAATCGTATATTTAAGTAAAACATGAACTGTTACCTTATTTATGTTTAACGAGTGGTTGCCTGCATTATTACAGGACATTTGCAGGTCAAGAAGTTACATGAACTTCAAACATCCAAAGCGCGCGCCCCGAAAACCAGCGTCTCAGCGCGCGAATACTGAACTGAAGTCTTTCACGTCTTGCGCTTGTACGGATGAATTCACACAAAACTATGTAAAAACGCCCGTCTTGGCGTAGACGGTATATTCAAATGGGGTCCGTGCGTTCGGTCTTAAAGGGGCAGCAGTTTAATTAATCTGCGGCTGTGTTTTAATGTTAATCAAACAAAGGACAAATAAATTACTCCCTGCTCTTGACTAAATAGGCTACCTTTTATTAACTTTACAAAAATATCCATCTATATTTAATTTATACAGTAATGAATATGCAGTGCATTAAATATATATTTGATGAACAAATTAAGTTTAAATTTAATAAACAACTAATATGATTGATATTCTTTTGGTTTCTCTACCAATACATTTAAAAATGACAAATGCATGAATTAAACATTTATTGAAAATTAAAAATACAGGTATCGGTTACGGTATCGGTATCGGCGAGTACCAAAAATGAAAGTATCAGTATCGGACTCGGTCTGGAAAAAGTGGTATCGGTGCATCCCTAATTTATTTGTATGAATATTGTTTTATAAACCTATAAACGTTATGGGCGTGACACATCACTGAAGCCCAGTGACTTTGTAAATCACATTGTACAGGTGAAACCCGCAAATTCAAAACTAGAATATTGTGAAAAGGTTTTCATAAGCTGTAAGCCATAATCATCTAAATTATAACAAATAAAAGGCTTGAAATATCTCACTTTGCATGTAATGAGTGTATATAATATATTAGTTTTATCTTTTAAGTTGAATTACTGAAATAAATGAACTTTTGCACGATATTACAATTTTTCGAGTTTCACCTGTACGTATATTCCTCAGACATTGTCTTGTCTATCTGTAAAATGCTAATTGATAACATGAAGTGTCCTCTTTATGTCTTGCAGATAATCTAGTTAAGTAGATAATCTACTTAAATCCATTAAATAACACTTCAATACGGATAATATAGCCTTAAAATAAGTTTTTTGATCCTTTGCTTTATTTTCCATGGACGTCCCCAGGATTGACTTCTAGATGTGATTGTCTGATTTATTTATATTTCTCTCCCCCACTTTCTCACAGCCTTTCAGACAGAAGGGAAACTCTATTTAATTTTGGATTTTCTCAGGGGTGGGGATGTATTTACTCGTTTATCCAAAGAGGTAAGCATCGTGTGATCTACTCTAACAGTTTCTGTGTCTGATTTATGATGTTGATGTTAGCAGACTAACAGCTCCTCTTATAACTATATTGTATTGCTATTTTTCCCCCCAACAATTGATTGTTTGTAATTATGTCCAAATGTCTTATAAAGTATAATGTCCTCTGCCAAATTTTCACTTGTGTTCATTTGCAGGTTTTAAAAGCTTTAGATTATAAACTTGAGGCCTATTCTCACCCTGAGCAATGCAACCAGAAAATGCACCAATATTATATACAAATAACCAACATAAAATTTTCTTGCATTCATTTTTCAATACATGATTGAATGGTGGACTCATTTGACTATATTTGACAAAGTATTGTTAAACCATACTCTACCACAAAAAACTGATTTGCTTTTGCAGTCGGTGTGTTGGGGTGCATAGATGAGAACTTGTCGCAGTGAAAATTGTGTTCATTGTTAACAGGCCTTTAGTCTGTATGCATTGCCAGCCCTTTGTGTGTTTCAAGAACTTTTTCTATTTATGTGTTTGTCTATTTATTTATTGTACTATTTCTGTACTTTCTTAACAATGTTTATTCATGTGCTCAATCACCAGAAAAATAAGACCACATGTTGAATGTGGCGGCAGCTGCAGAGTTTACTGATAAAACTCATTTCATCAAACCACTCCCTTATTTTAGGGCCGGGTTCCTCAAACTCGGTCCTGGAGGGCCACTGTCCTGCACAGTTTAGCTCCAACCCTGATCAAACACACCTAGCTGTGAGTTTCTAGTGATCCTGAAGACATTGATTAGCTTGTTCAGGTGTGTTTGATCAGGGTTGGAGCTAAACTGTGCAGGACAGTGGCCCTCCAGGACCGAGTTTGAGGAACCCTGTTTTAAGGAATGAGGCATATTTTAATACAGTTTCTGTGTGGCAATTAATCTCTACACAGATTTACTAGGTTTATATGCAACCAAATAATACATTACGGCTCAATTTGATTGAAAAGCCTTTTTGTAAGCATCACAATCTCATTGAGCTCAGTCCGAATCAAATTTTGATGGAATTGATAATAATCCCATTAATAATCTGATCTAATAAAGAAAAAAATCTTCTCAATCGGATTCAAAAGTAGCTTGCTTGGATAGTTTACTTCTGAACGTGTGTATGTATTTACGTCTTACGAACTGGTCAGTAAGGAGACTGAATGTTTACTAAAATTTACTAAAAACTTCTGGCATACATGTTGGGTTTCTTTTTAGATGTCATCAAGGCAAAATATTACTCTAGCTCTAGTGACATGACATCTGAATGCAGTGACTGGGCTCAATGCATGAAGTTTTGCTCAGAATATGTAATGCACGTGTAAACGAATATGTGAATCGGAGTGCAACATTTAGGGTTATTATAAAATCAGTGAATGTAAACTTTCATTGCAATTGTTTCAAATGCGTTTTTCAGCTGTATTTGCCAGTAAATCTGCTGTTTAAATAGAAAAGCAATGTGTTAATTATTTAAAATCCGCAAGTTACACAGAAAAAAAAAAATCAGATTGTGTAGCATCCATTAATTGTTAACCCGACATTAATATTCATTTCAAACAAATATGCTTGGCGTATATCCATTCTTTTTCTTTGTTGTTCTGATAATGTGTATTATATTGTTGTTGTATGTGTGTGTATGTGTGTGTGGTCTTTGATGAGAGAGTAAATTTGTCCAGTTCTTACTAGGTTATGTTTACAGAGGAGGATGTGAAATTCTACCTTGCAGAGCTGGCCCTTGCATTGGATCATCTACACAACCTAGGCATTGTTTACAGAGACCTGAAGCCTGAAAAGTAAAGTATCCCCCTTCACCTCTCTGCATTTCTCTCGCTCCCTCTCTCTCTCTCTCTGTGTGTGTAGAGTAGAAACCATACACTCTTTCTGGCATTTCACCTGCCCTCGCTTTTTGATCTTTTATTAAGTGAGGATGGATATATCTGATAGAACCAATGTGCAAGATTATAATCGAGAGGTTTTGAATTCTTCGTCTGATTTTGTTTGTTGACTCTTGTTTAGTTCATGTATTTTTGTATCTGTATTGGAGAAATGTGGTCTTAATTTTCAGCATTTTGCTTGATGAAGCTGGACATATCAAGTTAACAGGTACGTACCATTGTACCCTTATTACATCACTTCCCTGCCTTTTGAAGTTGTGCATGTAGATAGAGGCAAATTTGTTACATATTACATGTACTGTTAGCATTTTACCCTGAATTAAGACTGATTTGAGTCGTGTATGGTGTGTTTGGGTCGTGGTCAGATGGGGATCTTTGTCGAACTCTGCCGCTGGAGCGCAACCATTAGGGCTGGGTATCGGTTCAGATGCCCTGATTCAATTCTCCTATCAATTCAATTCGATTTCTTTTTTCAATTTTCGATTCAATTTTCACTGGCCCCACCACAAAAAAAAGTAATAAATGAATACAATTTTGACCCTTGTATTGTAATAAATAAGGTTATGAAACCCAACATTTTAGATACCAGTGAAATTTAACAATTCTCAATTCCAATTTCACAGCTAAAACTACTAATATAAATTTCAAAGATTATCCAAAACAAGTAAACAGTCATTCATTGAATAAAAATAACAAATAAATATAAGAAATAAAACATACCATAAATAAATGCAAAGAAACAAACGAAATAAGTGCTTTTAAGGTTTTTCCGGTTGGTCTAACAGTAGTTCTCGGGTACAGAAATTGAATAAAGTATTCAAATGTAAAATAGCATTACATATAATCTTCACTGTACAAATTAAATAAAGGTTAATCCTTATTAAAGTTTCAAAAACTTTATTTAGTGAGGAGCAGGTCTACTGTTTACTTAAGCCATAACCGACTATAGTTACTTGGATAATCACAAAGGTGAGCATTTTGAGATAAATTGGTGTTAATTTGGCCAATTAAGCGCATTTTTCCCTAATTTGATTATTTTGAGTATCATATTGATATTGAATCGATCATATTTTAAAAAACAATTACAAAAAAATCGATTTTGCCCAGCCATCCTGCAGACTTAGCACTAATTTTCAAGTAAACTCTGCAGGACGGTGTCTCTCCGAGAGCAGAGTTCGACACCCCTGCTTTAGCTTTGCGACCTGATGCAAATATGACTAATGTGCTGATGTGCCTCTTGCAGACTTTGGGCTCAGTAAAGAATCCGTAGATCAGGACAGAAAAGCGTACTCTTTCTGTGGCACTGTGGAATATATGGCCCCTGAGGTGGTCAACAGGAGAGGTCACACACAGAGTGCTGACTGGTGGTCTCTCGGCGTCTTAATGGTAGGTGGTCATCACAGTTACACCTTAATGACTCTCCCCTAATGAGCATGTTTGGAAAATGTCAAGTTATATATATTAGGGATGAAACGGTTACCGGTTTGACAATAAACCAGGATAAAATTCCTTTACTCTTTTCAGTAACATTTTCAGCACATTTTAACAATACTGTGATAATATTGGTACTTATGATCCCTTTGGTCACTATAATCGTGAATTGGCATATTCATACCGTTTCACCTCTACCATATATTCACTACTGTTCTCTGAAGCAAAGGAACAAGGTGCAACAGGGATAGCATCACAGTTATCGTGATGAACGCAGGATGTCCTGTCCGAGCGGGAAGGACTTGATTTAGGGCTAGAAATACAGATTAGCACAATTGATGTAGTGCTACTCGCTCTCCCTCTTGACCTTTTTTACACAAATGAAACTTCTTTTGTCTGTCGTAAAGAAGCTCCACTATAATGTTTACAATCCAATACAGTGTAGATTGTTGAAATAAAGTAAATACAACCATATAACAGGTTTGAGCAGTAAAGGTGTGTCACATTTTCTGCGAAAGTGTGTGTAAAAAATAAATAAATAAAAAGGTAGTTGTCGGCAGCGTAGTGATGTATGAAGCACAGCTCACACACAAGTCACTTCTAGAGGATGGCTACCCGACCCGAGCCCGATGGGCCGGGTTCGGACAGATATTTAGAAATGATGTTCTGGTCTGGTTCAGTCACATCAGCGCGATAAGGCATTGAACATTTTAAATTTAAAACGGCTTATTATGTAGGTAGCCAATGTGCCTGATGCTTTCACTTGATGCAAACGATAATTTTTGCGATTAAAATGCATGTAAAATATTACCATAACATCGGTCTTCCTGTGTGCGGAAATTTGTTTATGTAGCCGTACTTGGGCTCGGACATAAATATCTTTTTGCCTGTTTGGCTCGGGTCGGGTTCGGTTACTGCTCTGTCGGACGTGGGCTCGGACAGAAAATTTCGGCCCGATCCGCACTCTAGTCACTGCCAAACCATGCAGTTTTCTGTTGGAGAGAACTTTCCCGCTCTGTCAAACTCCCGATTGTGCTGATTCCTTTTGGAAAGATTTTGCCTGTGAGCAGTGGTAAATTGTGACCGGATCTTAAGGCCCCGTTCACACCGCCAGCGTCTCTTCACTGCGAGTCGCTTGTGGCCGTTCCCAGTGCTGTTGCTCTAATGCTATTGGTAGACTGCATGTCTGGCCATATCTTTAGAAAAAGTCACAAATGATATATAAAACTAATATCATTCTAATTTAACCAGGAATTAGATTTAAAATAATAGCATTATGCTGCTCATTCATTCATACTGTCAAAAATTACTAAAACGTTATTTGAATTTAACACATTTTCTCGTCCCTAATAATCAACATACAATTTTGTATGTACAATATACATACAAAAATACAGTTAGTTAATCATAAAATTTAGGGCATAACATATCGCCGGCGTTGGGTCGTCTCTTCACAGCCGTCGAGTCGTCTCATCACAGGCATTGGGGCATCTGAAGTCTCCATGAGAGGCTGGATACATAACTGGAGCTGACGAACTCTATTTGAGTTATAGGGACAGGCGTCCCGAGATAACAACAAAAAAGGCAGATGGGAAATAATTAGCGTAGCTGCTGTTCATAATATGAATGCATTTGATCTGATTTAACTGTAGTATAAAAGGTATGAGATGCATCATGTGAATGCTTGGCTAAAGAGATGCGTCTTTAATCTAGTTTTAAACTGGGAGAGCGAGTCTGAGCCTCGAACAATATCAGGAAGGCTATTCCAGAGTTTAGGAGCTAGATGTGAAAACGCCCTCCCTCCTTTAGTGGACTTAGATATCCTAGGTACGACCAGAAGCCTCGAATTTAGCGATCTTAAAGAGCGCGATGGATTATATGGCGATAGAAGATCTCTTAAATACACAGGAGCTAAACCATTTAGGGCTTTATAGGTCAGTAACAATACTTTGTAATTGATACGGAACTTAATAGGTAACCAGTGTAGAGATGATAAAATTGGTGTTATATGATCATATTTTCTTGACCTAGTAAGAACTCTAGCAGCTGCATTTTGGACTAACTGTAGCTTGTTTACGGAGGATGCAGGACAACCAGCTAATAAAGCATTACAGTAATCTAGTCTCGAGGTCATGAATGCATGAACTAACTTTTCTGCATCAGAAACAGATAGCATGTTACGTAGCTTAGCAATGTTTCTAAGGTGGAAAAAGGCTGTTCTTGTGACATTTGAAATATGATTTTCAAAAGACAAGTTGCGGTCTAGTATAACACCCAGGTCTTTTACTGTAGAGGATAAAGTAACAGGACGTCCATCTAGATTAAGGTTGTATTGTAAGAGGTTTTGTGGGCAGTTTTTTGGACCAATCAGTAATACCTCTGTTTTATCTGAATTTAATAGAAGAAAATTACACGTCATCCAATATTTTATTTCTTTAACACACTCTGTCAATTTAGATAATTTAGTGTTATCATCTGGTCTTGATGAAATATATAATTGAGTGTCATCAGCATAACAGTGGAAACTTATTCCATGTTTTCTTATAATATTACCAAGTGGCAGCATATAATTTGAGAATAGCAGGGGGCCTAATACAGATCCCTGCGGCACTCCATAATTTACTGACGTTATCTTTGATTTTTCCCCATTTAAATGGACAAAATGGTAACGGTCTGATAGGTACGATCTAAACCAGCTTAATGCCTGTCCCTGAACACCAGTGTAATTTTGAAGTCGATCTAAGAGTATTTTATGATCTATAGTGTCGAACGCAGCACTAAGATCGAGTAAAACTAGTATTGAGATACAGCCTTGGTCAGAAGCTAAAAGTAAATCATTAGTGATTTTAACGAGCACAGTTTCAGTGCTATGGTGCGGCCTGAATCCAGACTGAAACTTTTCATAGATATCATTTTCTTGCAAGAAAGAGCACAATTGAGCGGACACAACTTTTTCTAGTATTTTAGACATAAATGGAAGATTTGAAATGGGTCTGTAATTTGCTAGGTTATTTGGATCTAATTGTGGTTTCTTAATAAGAGGTTTTATAACTGCCAGCTTGAATGTTTTTGGAACATGTCCTAAAGATAGAGACGAGTTAATAATATTGAGAAGAGGCTCTTCCACTACAGGTAACACTTCTTTCAGTAGTTTAGTGGGTATTGGATCTAATAAACATGTTGTTGGTTTAGATGCAGGGATAAGTTTATTTAGCTCTTCCTGTCCTATAGTTGTAAAGCGCTGTAATTGTTCTTGAGGGGCGATAATTGAGGCTGAATCATAAGACGCTGTCAAAGATTGTACATTTACAATTGTGTTTCTGATGCTTTCTATTTTCTCAGTGAAGAAATTCATGAAATCATTACTATTAAAATGTAAAGGAATAATTTGGTCAGGTGATGTCTGTTTATTTGTTAATCTAGCCACGGTGTTAAATAAAAACCTTGGATTGTTTTGGTTATTTTCTATTAGTTTGCGGAGATGCTCAGCCCTGGCTGCTTTTAGAGCCTTTTTATAACGTGACATACTGTCTTTCCACGCGATTCTAAAGACCTCTAAATTAGTTTGTTTCCATTTGCGCTCTAAGTTACGAGTTTCTCTCTTGATAACATGCGTAGCACTGCACATGGTGCTTTAGTTTTCTCTCTAACCTTTTTAATCTAATTGGTGCAACAATTTCTAATGTACTAGAGAGAATGGTGCTCATACTGCTAGTCATTTCCTCTAGCTCATCTGTTAGTTTGGGTTCACTGAGAAGCTGAGATAGATCAGGTAAGCTATTCAAGAATCTATCTATAGTAGTTGGAAGGATTGTTCTGCCTGGTCGATAACGCGGCGCAACATGACACATTTCAGCCGTACGTAGTATGCAAGATACCATGTAATGATCAGTGACATCATCACTTTGCGGTAAAATATCTATATCGGTTGGATCGGTTCCATATGATATAATTAAATCTAGAGTATGATTAAGACGAAGAGTGGGACCACTAACGTTTTGCTTGACCCCAAAGGAGTTTAATAAATCTGTAAACGCAGCCCCTAACGCATCATTTGTGTTATCAACAACGTGTATGTTGAAATCTCCAACAATTATTGCCTTATCGACATTGACCAATAGATCTGAGAGAAAATCTGCAAACTCTTTTAGGAAATCAGCGTAAGGCCCTGGCGGTCTATATACAGTAGCCAAGGCTAGAGATAATAGGGATTTCTTTCTTACATCTAGGAGCGTAACATTTAGCACAAGTACTTCAAACGAATTAAACCTGTGGCCTGTTTTCTGAGTAACATTAAGAGTATCTCTGTAGATTGTTGCAACACCGCCGCCACGACCAATCAGACGGGGCTCATGCTTATAACCGTATCCTGGTGGAGTGGACTCATTAAGACCGAAATAATCATTCGATTTAAGCCAGGTTTCAGTAAGGCAAAGTACATCGAAGCTATTATCTGTGACCATTTCATTTACAATAACCGCCTTAGGTGTAAGCGATCTAATGTTTAGAAGACCTAGCTTTAGAAATTGTTTTTGTTCACTAATATTGAGATTTTCTGGTTTAATCACAATTCGATGTTTCTTAGATCCTACAGTAGATTTATTGTTTGGCCTCACTAAACGAGGAATAGACACAGTTTCTATAAAGTGTTTTACACTGGTACTTATATCAATTAATTTGGGACAGCAAAGAATGTGATTTGGACTTTGACTTACTAGTCATATGGTGTGTAACGTCTTGGAGATGTTGTCCGACAGAACAGCCGCTCCGATTCTGCTGGGGTGCAGGCCATCAGCACGGTAGAGCCTAGGTCGCTCCCAAAACAGATTCCAATTATTTACAAAGAGCAGTCTCTGTTCATTACACCATAACATTAACCATTCATTTAGTGCAAACAATCTACTAAAGTAAACATTTCTGAACTTTTGTCGTGTGTCTTGCGTCACTTGACACGCCTACATTCTGTCGCCAGCGGTCACTTCGCTCGTGTCGGCAGCTCTCCATAGAAAATGAAAGGGATCATGTCGCTGGCAGTGAGAAAGGGGCTTAAGTCATCCTAAGTAGGTCAGCGGTGTTCGCTCGTCATATACAGTTTATACATAGTTCAAAAGATTACGTTTTTTAATTTTCTTTCGATTACTTTTTTTATCAATAGCATCTCTAGATGATGTATACCAAATTTCATGCAATCAGACAAACAACATTGGACAAGTTAAGGCGTTTAAAAAAATCTGGAAAATATTCTGCATATGATGAAAAAATATAAAACGTAATCTGGGAAGTTGGTTATGACAGTTTGATGCAGGGGAATTTAATGAGTGTTAGCTAGAGTAAGTTTGCTTTCAGAAGAAAGGGTTATTTATTTAGTGTCGTTGCTGTCATTTTGCATGCTTTTAAGTAATCAATTGTTTCCTCATTTATTACTTCTAGCTGTGCCTTGTTGACCATTACCAGTCCTTGTCTGTTTAAGCTCTTGCATTTCCTATGTTCTTTGTCAGGCCTTGTTCCATGTGGACACATACAGGTCTAGAGTTATAAGCCAAACCGTAAATGTATGTATTACCTTTTTGAGACATTTTTTATGAGGTGAGTGCCTGGTCTTTATTGACGAAAAAAACAGACACTCGAGGCATCTTCAGTGTGACGCATGGTCTTGATATCTGTTATACCAAGTGTATTGACTGAAAGAGATCATTTACCTTGAAATCACATATTGGATTCCCAGACAGTCGTGCTTTGATAATTTGCCCAAGTAAATGTGGTTTGTCGCCTTGTTTGATGGTTGATTTATTTTTTTCCAGTTTGAAATGCTGACCGGCACACTACCGTTCCAAGGGAAGGACAGGAATGAGACTATGAACATGATTCTCAAGTGAGTGTGATGATTAATTGGTCAAATCTCTTCTCAAGGCTGCCAGATAGAAAAATGGCTATGATGACCATGCACATAAAATGCTGGTAATGTTACTTTTTCTGATTTTTTTCCTTTTTCTTTATTTCCTGTACATCAGAGCAAAGCTGGGAATGCCACAGTTTTTAAGTTTGGAAGCACAAAGTCTTTTACGAATGCTCTTCAAAAGAAATCCATCAAATCGTTTAGGTAA
This sequence comes from Phoxinus phoxinus, assembly GCF_949152265.1. Taxonomy (NCBI): domain Eukaryota; kingdom Metazoa; phylum Chordata; class Actinopteri; order Cypriniformes; family Leuciscidae; genus Phoxinus; species Phoxinus phoxinus. Next base: position 8,394,097 of record NC_136887.1, read on the forward strand.
GTCAATGTTTCTTTTCACAGTTTGTGAAAACACTAGACCATGGGTTGTTGAATTTTAATAGAAACAAACTGTCACCATTAAGGTAATCATCATAACTGGTCTGTTGCAGGAGCAGGTCCTGACGGAGTGGAGGAGATCAAGCGACACACGTTTTTCTCCACCATTGACTGGAATGTAAGAATCAGTTAATCCCAGTTGCACACTGTTTAAGTCCTCCATCCTCCATTGCTTGAGTGTGTGGTCAGACTGTGTTGATTTTTGATCACATCACTTGTGTTTGATTAGTGGTTACACATACACCATATGGACAAGAGTATTGGGACACCTGACCATTAGACCAACAGGGATTGTAATGTCTATGTTCTAAGTATGGAGTTGGTCCTCCCTTTGCAGTTATTACAGCTTCAAAATCTTGCGGAAAGCTTTCCTAGAAGAGTGGAAGTGTTTCTTTTGGGAATCTACTCTTCCAGTAGAGCAATTGTGATGTCAGTCACTGATGTTGGACAAGAAGACCTTGCTTGAAATCTCCGTTCCAGTTCATCCCAAAGGTGTTTGATGGGGTGAAGGTCAGGGCTCTGTGTGGGCTAGTCAAGTTCTTGCACACCAAACTGTCTTGATGGACCTTGCTTTGTGCACTGGGGCAAAGTCATGCTGGAATAGAAAAAGGCCTTTACAAAACTGGTCACACAAAGTTGGAAGAACTGCAATGTCTTGGTATGCTGACGCATTAAGATTTCTCTTCACTGGATGTTACATCGCTAAAATGGCTTTGGGCATGAGGGAACACAACATAAAATAAATTGATTAATTCCCGGATAGTTTAACCCTGTTAACGTGGGCGCTGGTGCAAAAGAACATGAGAACAAAGGGAGTTCAAATCAAGAAAATGATTATATTTATTCATTACAACAAAGTGCACAAAGAGAGAGAGACTAGAAGAAAAAAACATACCGTACCCAGGGAGTAGGAACCTGAGCGGGGCTAAACCAAATAAATAAATAAAACAAAACCCGCAATCTAAATACATCCCCATCCCAATAAACTACTAATACAACAAGAAAAGAAGATGCAACAAAAACAAAGTTGACGGCGTTCAACACCCTAATCTATACTACGTAAAAAAAATGAAAACATACAATAGTGGCACCCGCTCCTTACCTAGTGTCTTAACAACGTGCTTTCCTAGATGTTGCGAAATGGAAGTCACGTGACATGCTTTCCTGGTCACTACTCCCTGGTCTGTTGTAAAGCAAAATGCAAAGAAAACATAAAGACTCAAAGTTTCAACTTAAGACAAAAACAACAAACCAAAAGAAAACAAACTGTTAATTTGAAATTATAAACTGTGAACAAAGAATAAAAAAGAACGAAAACAAGACACGCCAACAACACATGACAAAACAAAAGGATCCGCTCCCTCTCTCTCTCTTCCGCTTCCGGTCTGCGTCAGACTCTTGGTGATGTGCTTTACACCGCTCCATCCTACGCTTGACATTGTACTTGGTGATGTAAGGCTTGCATGCAGCAGCTCGGTCATGGAAACCCATTCCACGAAGCTCCCGGCGCACAGTTTTTGTGCTGATATTAATGCCAGTAGAAGTCTCTGGAACCAGCGGATTAATACATGGTCTTCTGCTTTGTTGCTGCTGTTCTTAAATGCTTCCACTTTCCAATAATACCTCTCACAGTTGACTCTGGAGTATCTAGCAGGGATGAAATTTCATGAACTGACTTATTGCAGAGGTGGTATCCTATCACAGTACCACTATTGAGTTCACTGAGCTCTTCAGAACGACCCTTTTTTAAATTGTTTTTCCCACAAGTTTTTGTAAATGTAGACTGCATGGCTTGATGTTTGATTGATTTCATACACATGTGGCAATGAGTCTGATTGAAACACCTTAGTTCAATAATTAAGAGATCTGTCCCAATACTTTTGTCCATATAGTGTAAGTGACTGTTGTAAGTAATGCAGCCTTTCTGAAATTGTCATTTCTGATGATTAACATGAATGTAATAGCATTAGATTGCAACAGTAATAACGCAAATAAGGATCAATTTGAAAAGGAAAGGTTGGCAGTAGGATACGTGGACACTCTTTGAAGGGTGAACAGTCTGAAGTCTCACGTTTAGCTCTGACTTTTGTGGTCATATGCAAAAAAAAAAAAATGCTTCACTCAGAAATCCATCACATTGCAGAAGAATGGGATTTGAATGCCATTTCATGTTGACCTAAGTCTGGCTGATGATTAGGACTTACCTTTTTGTGTGTCAAGTGGAACATATTATTTGAGTAACGTGTTATTGTGTCTGTGCAGAAACTGTACAGACGAGAACTTCAGCCTCCATTCAAACCTGCTGCAGGGAAAGCAGATGACACCTTCTGCTTCGACCCAGAATTCACAGCCAAAACTCCCAAAGGTACGACGGAGAACGTGTTCATGAGAGATTACAGCGCTGACACATGTGTCTGCTAGCGGTTCTAAGATGACTTGAGTTGTATTTTGTGTGTGTTTCCTGTGGGCAGATTCTCCAGGCATTCCTCCCAGTGCAAACGCTCACCAGCTCTTTAAAGGCTTCAGTTTTGTAGCTCCAGCCCCGCTGGAGGAAGGCAGCAAAAGTTCCCCACTAGTCAACATTCTCCCCATAGTGCAGGTAAATCACAATATCTCTTTAATTCAGTTAGTTATATATGCATTGTTTATATTTTTTGTGCTTTCAAAAGTTTTAGATTGTTAATCTTTTTTTGGTTTTAGTCTCTTCTGCTCACCAAGGCTGCATTTATTTGATCCAAAATACAACAAAAACAGTCATTTTGTAAATATTTTTACAATTTAAAAACCTGTTTTCTATTTAAATGTTATTAAAATGCAATTTATTCCTGTGATCAAAGCTGAATTTTCAGCATCATTACTCCAGTCTTCAGTGTCACATGATTCATTCTAATATGCGGATTTGATGCTCAAGAAACATCTATCATATTATCAATGTTGAAACCAGTTGTGTACAATTCTTTAAAAATGTCTTTACTGTCACTTTTGATCAATTTAATGCTATCACACTTCAGGTCCACGAAGACGACGAGGAAGAGTAAAGGAAGTAGAGTAGCTAGGCAACTTTACTAAACAATACAAAAGAGTATAATACAAACAATACAAAAATCTTTGTGTTTAACACCAGACAAATAACCGAGGAGACTGAGGGCACTATAAACACAAGATGACAAACTGAAATACAATCAGGTGTGCTCTAAGTAATGAAACAATGAGTCACCATAGCAACAGATGATGAGCGGGAACACATGACAAAGGGGAGCAGGAAGACACAGAGAAGCAAACTTAGGGTTTACACGACAACAATGTGCTAAAAACGGGAACGTGTTTTCTTTGTACAGACGACAACGTTATGAAAATGATCCCAGTTCACACGGATCCGCGAAATCGACTAATAACGCTGTATTATGCTGCCAGACAAGTGTTGGCGATGTCACTTTGCAAAGAAAGATTACTCGCCTGCGCACATACGCATTATTTTACGACAGTGCACTCAAGCAGAGCGCACATGCCTATAGACAGAAATTACATAATCTATCGTGTGTTTTTTTGGAATCAATCTTGAAGGAATCAATCTTGAAAATACTGTACCGTATTTTCCGGAGTATAAGTCGCATCAGTCAAAAAATGCGTCATGAAGAAGAAAAAAACATAAGTCGCACTGGACTATAAGTTTATTCAGGTTATTTAGAAATTTATTTCACAAAATCCAAGACCAAGAACAGACATTTAATCTGGAAAGGATTATTCAGCTCCGCAATAGCACACAGAACAACAGGCTGAATAGTGTCCGGCATGTTAACGTAACACAGGGTTTCCCGCAGCACTTTGGAACTGAGGCGGCCACCTAAGCAACACACGCCTGCCGCCTTAACTACGTCGTCAACAAAATTTATATGAGCGATATCCGCCGCATTACTCTGTCCTGTTTAGAGCTTAGATTCTCTGCCCGAGCCCGATTGGTGAATTTCCCGCCGCTATACTCGGGCCGGGCCCGTGATCTAGAGACGTGCAGCGCGGGACTAGATTTGATGGCCGAGTGCGAGCGTGAGCGGTAATGCACTCACTATGTGTGTGCGGTTGCGGGAGAATAAAACGATTAAATAGAAATATCTATGAATAAAACATATAAAAACTAATAAGTTATTCATCTGTTGCAGAAAAGCAACAAGAACAACTAGAACAAAATAGAAACGATTTACAGGCCAGAGTTTCTATTTGTAACATGTTTGCAGCGTTGAGCAATGTAGCCAATCACAGACATGTGTTGATTTCTTGAACGCAATGGCCAATCAGAAGCATTTAAGATAGAATCCCCTTCACGGCTCAAACTGACTTTTTGTTCAGTGCTGAATTCTGCATGCTGGCAAATCCTCTAAAAGATATTATGAAAGATTCATTATGCAGTCAGCTTCATTGATAATTACAGAGATGTATAGTCCGGAAAATACGGTACGTACTTTGTCTTCTGGGTAAATTTTATCTTCACAAAGCCAGAAACATTTACAGTAATCCATCCTCTGATATAAAGTCCCCTTTTTACTTACTTTAAGTAAATGTCAAAACCTTTGAACACAAAGTTTTTGAAATTATGCATCATCCTTGAGTCTGTTGTAAGAAACCTTTAATCTAAAAAAGCCTATAGACTAAACACACAATAGCCTACGCATGTATGACGTCACCGTTTTTGTTGTTTACATGGAGACCGTTTTCAATGAATGGCCAAAGCACATAAAAAGGCTTACGTTTTTAGTTAAAAAAGGTGTCGTGTAAACGGCCCCTGAGTGTTCTTGAAAACGAAACCAAAACACACTGAAAACGTGACGCACATCCTTGATGATTAAAAGTATTAAATTCTTTCCCAAAAAAAATTCTCACTGACCCCAAACTTTTGAATGCTAGTGTATATTATGTTACAAAAGCTTTCTATTTCAGATAAATGCTGCTTCTATTCAAAGAATCCTGATTTTTTTTATATATATATAACAGTTTTGCATATATATATATATATATATATATATACACACACACACACACACACACACACTTTGAGTTAAGAAAATGCTAGAAACATAATAATCACTGCAATAATGATCCAATCATAGACTCTTAAGCATTTGCCTATTTAAATCCAATCTGCAACTCTTTTTTTTGGCTGCAAAAGACTGTATTTCTTTGCCATCACTGGATTTTTTTTTTTTTAATAAATGCAGCCTTGGTGAACATCATTATCGGTTTTCACAAACAAAAAATGGTACAAATGCCAAACTTTTGATTGATAGTCTATGTATGCATACATGTTTGTATAGATTGTAAATGCAGTTGTGTGCTGTGACAGATGCATGGTGGCTCAGCTCAGTTCTCTGACATGTACGAGCTAAAGGAGGACATCGGCGTCGGCTCATACTCCATATGCAAACGCTGCATACACAGGGTCACCGCCATGGAGTTTGCTGTGAAGGTGAGATGACATGACCTCAAAAGAATGATTTCTGATGCATCACTAGCCCCTTTCACACAGCAATCCCGGTCAATTTCCGTAGAATTGGCAGAACGACTTTACCGGTAAATAAAAAAATGTGCTGTTCACACAAGCAACCGCGTTCTAGCTTTTTACCGGGAACAGACCAATCACACATCAGCTCCAAAATACCGGTAAACTCTGTGAGGATGTCATTAACCGGAAGTTTCCTGAAGAAGGCTAGTTATTTTATCATGCGTGACGGTATCGCTAACAGTTGTTGACGCATCTCTTTATCCACCCGGACGAGGAGAACTGCTTTAGTTTCGGTATCACTACAATTTGAAGACATTTGTAAACAGCGCTGAGTAAACGTGTCATAATTTTATGAATGGTTCAGAGCTGTTGCTTTTTCAACAGCTTCTGATTGGCCCAAAACGCTTTTTACGTTGGCCTCGTACGTGCAAAAATCCCGGTAATCTTCATTCCGCGTTCACACACTGCATATACCGGTTATTAACTGGTAATGTTACAACTTCCCTTACTGGTAAATTGGCGGAACAATTCACTGGTATATTCGAAAAGGTCCTGTTCACACATGATCTGTTACCGGAAATGTATTGGTAATTTACCAGTAAAGACTGAATGTGTGAAAGGGGCTAATGAGTCAACTTTCTCATGAACGTGTATGTCCATGCTGTGTTCTGGTGTGATGTTTTCACTGATTGTGTTAAATAGATCATTGACAAAAGTAAGCGAGACCCATCGGAGGAGATTGAGATCCTGATGCGGTATGGCCAGCATCCCAACATCATCACACTGAAGGATGTGAGTGACTTGACTCTGGTCTCAAACGTCTCAGCTCTGTGTTAGAGTAACTAAGGTCTCATTGTGTGTGTGTGTGTGTGTGTCACTCAGGTGTATGACGAGGGTCGTTTCGTGTATCTAGTGACGGAGCTCATGAAGGGCGGTGAGCTGCTGGATAAGATCCTGAGGCAGAAGTTCTTCTCTGAGCGCGAGGCCAGCGCTGTGCTGTACACTATCACCAAAACTGTGGACTACCTGCACTGCCAGGGGGTGAGACACACACACACACACACATTGTGATTGTGTAAGGCTTCTGGTGTCAGCTGCTTCCGGTTATTCTAGCTGTACAAAAAAAGTCTGGTATTGCAAACTGGTCCATGTATTATTTTAATGTATTATTGTAATCACAAACACTGGTTGTAGTGCAAATTGTTTTACCGTTTACTACACTATTATTCTTTTAGTTATTTACATATTGCTGCTAGTGAATCAAACGGACAAAGAAGCCTGATTAAAACATCAATAACAACAAATATCGAGGGAATCCCCAAAACGTGAGAAGATTCCGCATTAATTTAGTGTAAGTGGCGATTGATAGTGAATAATAATATAACAGAATATATAATGTGCTGATAGTAATAAAGTAATAAAGTTTGTGCTGTTGAGGCTCGCGCAGCTTCATGAGGAGAAATGGAAACAAGTGAGGGCCGCTCACAGAAAGAAACTGTTAACATACTGGTAAAAATTACAGTTTTTATATTTATAACATATATTACAGTTAAGCAACATTACATGACCAAGAGTGAATACCATCACGACTGAAAATGTGACACGGATTTCATATATTAAGTCACTTGAGCCTCATTCCTGAACGTATCAGCAGTTTGAGCGAATCGTCTGAATAAATGACTCTCATTACACGGTCACATGACGCCACCTACTGGTGGATTAGTTTCATGTTTAAAAGTATCATTCTTTCCAACAAAAGTATCATTCTTTCTTATTTGTATATTCAAAAAATATTTTAAACAATTTCATAACATTATTTAATGCAGTTGTAATTTTTCAGTGTAATTTGTTTAACTTCATTGGTAACAGCTCTGTAGTGTCTTATAATAAATTTGATCAATAAATTAAATTATAATAAATTTGATCAATAAATTAAATTATAATAATAATTTAATTTATTGATCAAATTTAAGAATTTCAAATGAAAGATGAAGCATATATTTAAAATGAGTAGGGAAAAATTGTCTTTTATAAAGGTTTTAAATATGCCAAAGCTGACTGAAAACTGATGCGAATATTGCTTCAGAATAAAGTATATTTACAACACAAAATACAAAAAATCTTATTTTTTTCTGGACAAGCACATGACAAAGGCTTAATGTCGAGCCCTGCAATACGCATATCGCAATCTGAATGATTTTAATAGGCTACTGCAAAAAGTCAAAGTTTTAGGTCAACGCATATAACAGAGAACTTGATGTTAAAAAGAGTTAAGTGCTATAAACTGTGGAAAACAAATAATTGCTCACGCTCTATATAACACACACCTGAAGCGCGCACACAGAAAGCCGTTTCTTTGACAGCGCGTGATCCTGAATTCATCTCTCTTTCGCTGCTTATTGCACTCAAACGGTCAAATACTTGACTGCACGAAAATATGGACGATTAAGGCTTATTAGGTCCCCTAAGGCCCCTGGTGGTCACTGGCCTCCTGCTCGAGAACCATTGTTTTAGACCTCTGCTTTGATTTTTAATCTTAAAGATGTAATTGATTCATATCACCCAGCCCTGTTAACTAGTGTGAATGATGATAAGCCACTGGAATGAACTGGTGTTGTGACAGGCTGTGTTCCTGACGCAGGTGGTGCATAGGGACCTGAAGCCCAGCAACATCCTCTACATGGACGATTCAGGAAACCCGGACTCCATACGCATCTGTGACTTTGGCTTTGCCAAGCAACTGAGAGGAGACAACGGACTGCTGCTCACACCCTGTTACACCGCCAACTTCGTGGCTCCTGAAGTGAGGAATCCACTGCTCTGCACGTTCGTCATGTCCAGAGCGTGTCCTGAATTAAAGTGACAGGCTTTGTCTGTTGTGTTGCAGGTACTGATGCGTCAGGGTTATGACGCTGCCTGTGATATCTGGAGTCTGGGAGTCCTGCTCTACACCATGTTGGCGGGGTCAGTGGGACAGTCAAGTTTTTATCAATAACAGTGCAAAATTCATAGAAAAAGTTTGCATAGTTTGCTGTCTTGCATTGGCCTTTTACAGATAAAATGGGGTGCGTTAGGGCTCCGGGATTTCGATTTTTATTTTTTATTTTTAAGACTGAAATCTGCTTTATTACTAATCAGTTTAATGTTGATTGAAATCATTTAAATGAAATGCTTGGTAGTGTTAAATTTGAAAGGAGGGCAATCACTGCCTATTCAGAATGTAATGAACAGGGTTTGAAATTAAAGGATTAGTTCACTTTTAAAGTGAAAATTCTGTCATCATATACTCACCCTTAAGTTGTTTCAAACCTGTATGAGTTTCTTTCCTCTGCTGAACACAAAGGAAGATATTTAGAAGAATGTCAGTAAGCAGTTTTTGGTTCCCATTGACTTCCATAGTAGGAAAAAAATATACTATGGAAGTCAATGGGAACCAAAAACTGTCTGCTTACTGACATTCTTCTAAATATCTTCCTTTGTTTTCAGCAGAGGAAAGAAATTCATACAGGTTTGAAACAACTTAAGGGTGAGTATATGATGACAGAATTTTCACTTTAAAAGTGAACTAATCCTTTAACACGGGTCCGCCAACCCTCCAAATGTGGGTAAAAATCAACTGTGGCGGGTAACGCTGTCAGATCACTAGCTAATTTGGCGTGTTACTTATTATGTTTACTCACTTTGCTGGGGAAGTTCATGTAAGCCAAATCTGCACAGATTTAGCGCAAATTCTCAACTCGTGAGTCATCGTGATATATTAAATACAGCGTATTGCGCAGAATCTGCACATATCTGGCTTACTTGAACATACCCGTCACAATACATAACGGCGCGCGATTCATTTGCACTGAAGCAATAGCGAAGATTAAAAAAAACAATAATGTGGTGATACTTCCTTCAATTTTAAAATACATTTTTGGTGAAAGTGATGAGGATGAAAAAGGAAGGGAGGAGATGGCTAGACAGGATTTTGGTTGAATAAGAAATGAATGTATGAAATAATAAATATAAAAAAATATATAAGCTGTGACGTAATGTAGTTAATCGGGTTTATTTATTTTTTTGGCTAGTAGAAGTTCTGAATGGCCGGTAACTTACACATTTAGTAGCCAAATTGGCCGGTGAGTGAAAAAGCTAATTTCAAACCCTGTTAATGAAACATTTTAATTTGCAATGTTATAAAAATAAAATAACAAAAATAACAAAAAATAAGGATAATGTTTGAGACGTGCATCTTAATCTTACCACAGCATCCATATACAATCGGGCATGTGAAAAATTCATGAGAAAGTCCGAATAGATGAACATCTTTTTCTGTGTTATCACTGTTATACACTAGGGGGGGTGCTATTACACATCTTCTGAAAGAGTAGGCAATCAAAATATATGTAGTAAAGCAGCAGAAACAAGCGATAGCATAGGTAAGCAGATGCATATGCAAAATAAATCATTATTAAATAGCATATCAATCAAAACTGCCTAATGTTTCTGAATGAAATGTCGGCCCAGGACGAGCTACAGGACTGTGAAGCTTTGAGGGTGTCGCTGAAATTGATCTTCTCCATCTATGCTTTGATCATCGTTCTGAATCTGATCTGGATGTAGGCTTTCTTTATAATGTTTTTGCTTTGATCTTTTGTTCATCTGTAGGTACACGCCCTTTGCCAATGGACCCAATGACACACCAGAGGAGATCCTGTTACGCATCGGCAGTGGGAAATTCTCCCTGAGTGGAGGAAACTGGGATTCTGTGTCGGACTCCTCAAAGGTAGCAGAGGGATCCTTTAAAAGGACAAGTAGCCCCACTTCATTAGTTATGATGCATTCATGTCAGAATTAAGATGATTCATAATTTTTCCCGGTCTAAAATGTATATTATAGATATAATTCGTTTAAGCATTCGTTTAAACTAAAGCTAATAAGGGCCAGAATTTTGCTAAATAAACGTACGTTTATTGATCCTTGAACAACATTCCTCTCCAAAAAACAATGGTAATCCTGTCCCTAACCCCATCCATACATTCTCTCTAAAATCAGGGAAATGATAGATGAATAAAAATGGTGTAAAAGCCCCAAACCTTTGTTGTAAGCCTCACACTGTTTCCTAACCAGACGCGATGCGATAAGATCCAGCGACAAATAATTTGTCTGTCCACACTAGACGCGACGCGACTGCGAGATGCGTACAAATCAATCAAAACCCACAGCCAATCAGAACAGCGTGTGGGCGGAGTCTCGCGGCGAGTGCACAACACCAGAGAGTAATCTTGACGGCAATCTCAAGAAAATGGATAAGTAGCTACATAATCAAATTCACAAATATTACACCATTTAAACATTATTAAAAATACACAGGCTGCTGAGTTACTAAAACAATCTTTATCAAATAATACATTTGTTTTTTTCCAGTTTGAACGTTCTTGTTTCCATTTGTTTGATTTCAAGATATGAGGTGAATTATCCATTGTTGCTTTTACAGCTACAAAGCTGGAGCACTAAATGATAATCAAAGTCACATTACACGCTTTTAAAGGAGAACTCCGGTCAATTTTAACATTGAGCTCAATTTTTAGTACATTTGGAGTGCTGTCAATACAGAGAACAACGACAAAAATCCGTGTTGCCTACACCGTGTTATCCTCTTTTTTTTAAAATTTGCACCCTATTGACTTCAATGGGGCAAGGTTTAAACCTGCTTTTATTTCTAACATCCTTGATGTGTCATACAAGTGCCCAGCCATGTTGAGTGATTCCTTCAGAGTGAACACGGTGAATCTGACTGCAGTAGATGTGAAAGATATTCATAAAAATTATGTTAATTCAACAAGCGCACATACCTGTATTTACTTCCTGTTTTCGGTCAAAGTCCAAAGTAGTCGATTGTCGAGTTCACGCGCGTGATCATAGGTAACTAAACCTATGCACGTGAACTCGACAATTGTAGGCAACACCGATTTTTGTCGTTGTTCTCTGTATTGACAGCACTCCAAATGTACAAAAAATTGAGCTCAATGTTTAAATTGACCGGAGTTCTCCTTTAACATTAAATAAAGCACATAAACAGTTCCTGAGATTATCATTGCCACACTTTGTGTTAGTTGTCTCTGCGACGTCAGAGAAAAATAGAAACCGTTTCTGAAATAGAATCGTCGCGAGGCTGGTTAGGACAAAAACTCTGATTAACATGGATAAGACGCCTTTTTAGCGCGTGTCGCGGCGTCGCGTGTAGTTAGGACACCAACTAGCCTCTCCCTATGGAGGATCCCTTTATCATTCTACAGATAAAGCATTGTTGAAAATTCGCGTGTCTACCCCATAGTGATAAAATAAAATAAAATTCTGTATCAAATTAATAGGCAGGACAAGTAGTTTGTTTAGGCTTGGTTTGTAGAGAATTACAAACATGCGCACATATATTCAAACGCACATAACTATAGAATCAATTCTTGATGCGCATGTGAGTGCCATCAGTGTTTCTCACAGGTTTGCGTTTAAAGTCTGTGTAGAGAGAACGGTGTCGTCTTAGCGGTCTCTAAGTTAATAACAAATTATCCTTTCGACGGAAGTGAATTAATCAAAACTAACTTTAGCTGGAAAATAACATTTATTCAAGAACCGCTATAAAGCCAAAACAATCTGTTACCTTAAATTATACATTTATCTCTGTAAAGCAGCTTTGAAACAATCTACATTGTTAAAAGCGCTATATAAATGAAGATGACTTGACTTGACACGGTGTAAACTTGTCATTAATTGTAAACCTATCCCTAATATGATTGGTTGATTAGAAATTGAGTGTCAGGATCAAGAAGGATGTTGATCCAGGAACTGGTTCTACTTTGTGAAATCTTTTGTATGGTTGTTTGAGTGTTTTTTTCAAGAGCAGTGTACAGAAATCCCATCAGTATCTGGACACACTCTGGGTTTTTGAAGTGTTTTAACTGTGTGTTGGCAGGACCTGCTGTCTCATATGCTGCACGTGGACCCTCATCAGAGATACTCCGCAGAACAGGTACTGAAGCACTCGTGGATCGCCTGCCGGGACCAGAACCCACACTTTCAGCTCACGCGCCACGAAGCGCCTCATTTGGTCAAGGTATGGCTTGAGCTTCTTGATTCCACGATCTTTAGATCGAAGTTCTGCTCGAGTTTGACGGTGTCTCTCGTAGGGAGCGATGGCTGCCACATACTCGGCGTTGAACCACAAGACGTGCAAGCCGGTTCTGGAACCCGTAGCTGCCTCCAGTCTGGCTCAGCGCAGGAACATGAAGAAGCTGACGTCCACAGACATGTCGTGAGGCTCGTGATGTCCCTGTGCTCGTCTCCAAGGGTTGGCATCTCCTCTCGAGTTCTCGTACGTGATGCTTCAGGGAGTGCGCGACATTTCGGAGGAGACGCACGAAAGCCCCTCTGTGTCTCTCTGGTAGAGTGAAAAACACCAGCTCCATCTCTCCATCGTGTCTGAAGTGTTTCACGCATAAGCGAGCTGTGTCGAATGTTCTTGCCCAACTAAACCCAGATCTCATGAAGAAATGTCCAGGTCATCAAGCGCAAGAAACGTGTTTTTAGGACCATGAAGAACATAGCATGACATTCAAGCCCCTTTCCCTATATTTACTAATACTGGTGTACAGAAATTAATATTATCAGGGGGGGGGGGGTTTCCATTAAAATCACCAGGATGTGGAACTTTTAAGTACTTTACAGCTGAAATTAAACTAGCTTTTCCATTTTAAATGTATGAGACGAGGATAGGATTTGTTTCTCTTCTTAGAATTGGGGAAAGGAACCGTAAAACATTACTGTGCAAAACATCTTAATGGCCCTAAAAACCGGCGTGGGTTTCTTCACACTGATGACCTGCACATTATCCATTTTTAAGCCACTTTTTGTCCTGTTAGTGTTGCGAACCACATGGCATTACCTCAGAAGCACTCAGTGTTACGCGTTCTTTAGCTCGATGTATTATAAAGTCGTTCATTAAGTGTGTGTGGAACCTTGAGCACATTTTGCACTGAGGCTTGGGCAGGTCGTTGCTTCTGCGAGGCGTTCCTCTCCCTCCATCTGTTCCCGTCTCAGACCGCTCTTTGCCTTTTGTTGAATGGGAAGTACACGAGCAAAAGGTGAAGAAATAAATCTATATTTATAAAATCGAATGAGGTGAATGAATGTAGATGAGATTGAATCCATGAAATCACATCTCTCTGCTCCAGGTGGGGGGGAAAAAATATTCCATAAAACTTTTTAAAGACATTGTGGAAATTGTATCATATTGTATTTATTTCACTTATTTTTAAAATTTTATTTTTTCTTTCAGGTGATGTACATATTGACATTAAAGAACATTATTGACATGATGTTTTTTCTTGTGTGTGTTTGTGTGTTAATTCAGCCAAACTGATTTTGTAGAAATACCTTTGGTTTGTCAAACATATCTTCACTAAGCAGGACCTGGAGAAATCTGTCCGTTAAAATCTCATTGGCACGTTGTTTGCTTATGCAGGAAGATACTGTATGTGATTTGAAATCTGCCAATGTATTTTAGTGTTGACATAAAAAAAAAATACTAAAATTATGATACAAAGACACAAGAAACGTGCAATTACAATAGAACTATTGTAACGCACGCACTACATGTCCAGGAGTATTTGCATACCCTTTATTCCAGGGATGACTCTGCAGAGCTTTCCTGAAGAGTTTATCGCCAACCCAATTCAAAAACACTTGAAAAATAACCAGTCTTGAATTGTGTGAACAAGTGTGATTGAGCTAAACTGCTGGACAGTGACTGCTAGGCCCAATCCTGGGTTATTCCAATCATTTCTGTGGACACATTTTACTGTTCACACTTGGCATGTTTGGTTGGATTTAAAACGAACCCGGGGCCGATTGCTCTGTTTGTGCAGTTCATTTTAATAAGTGTGAACGCTGACATCTGAACCCTGGGGTCACCAAACAAGTTGAGACCCAAACAAGACATTACTCTGACCTGCAGAAACGCACACTTGTGTGTGTATATATATATATATATATATATATATATATATATATATATATATATATATAAAAGAAAAGTAGTTTAAATTGAAATAAACAGGCTTTGTAAATAATGTGAAGAACCAAAGACAGGAGCGTCCCACACCCAAGTTACAGTTTTAAACTACACACTTTTCCTCAGAAAAACCTCCTCCTGGGTCCAGCATATGCTTTTCCAGCATCTTCCCAACATTTGACCTCGACGTGATAAAGATGGATCTCAGAGAGAGATCTTCATATTCCGCCTCTTTCCTATTGACTTCATGATTAAAAACAACTGAAAAAAAAGTCTTGAGGTGTGGTACTGGTACCAGTGACACTGGACTGTTGAATTACTGGATTTGTGTAGTGTGTGTAAGCATTGTGAAGTGCATCGATCGACGGTCCTTCGTCAATGATTCCTTATTTAAACTCCTTTTCCATCTTATATGTAAAGCGCAAGGGCTCAGAAGGACAGAGATCAAAGTCCACGTTTATTAACCTATAAATACAGGAAGAAGATTACGCACGTTACCAAGTCAAGGTTTAATATAGGCTCCTGTAAAGCATGTCTTAAACTAAATCGTTAAAAATAGAGTTGAGGGACAGAAATAAAGATCTTCATCAAGCATAATTTTTCTCGGACGATTGTTTCTGATCACAGATACCGATATGATGCGCTGTCCGGCTTTGTTCTTTGGTTTCTGTTTGTGTTTCGCTCACACCAGTGGATCACAGGTAAATATATAATGGTTATATTGCATTGTGTGTGAGTGTGACCAATGCACATAAAACGTATTACTGTGTAAAGAGTCCTATCACAGCTGCTTTTGCTTGTAAACCTGTTGAAACTCTGCTGTTCAGAGCGCAAACGGAGCCGCCGCGACTCCAGAAGAGGTTTATTTCGCCGAGCCGTTTGACGCAAACGCGCTGGACAGGTTTGGCGTCGGAAACTCACTGACAACATAATACACACATGAGTGTTTCTGCAACTAATGTCACAAAGTCCCGCCAGATTTTAGATTTATGTTCAAATTTGTCCTGATGTTTACTAAATAGGCTACAAACAGTATCATACATTGACGTAAAATAATTTATGATTTCATTAAAAATTATGAAGCATTCATCTAGGTTAAAACACCATTTTTGTTCATATCTCAACTGTGGTCTCAATTCCTGAGGTATGTAAAATGAGCTAATTATTTTACAATTTGACATAGGCTAATTTCAAATGAATTAGTTTAATATAAATATTTATTTACTTTTTTTGTCCTACACCGCAACTCTGAAAAATACTTTTAATAAAGCATTTGTTCAAAGCCAAAACAAGTCGAGTTTCTATGGAAACAGAAATTAGCACACGAGCACATGGCTGCCAGATTGGGCCACCCACATAAGTCACTCACAAGATCCAGAAAAATAAGATAAAGATCATATTTTCTATTTTTTTAAGTAGCTATTTAAAAATGTATTTATTGTGTGTTCTCACCATACAGCTTTGTATGCTACATAAGTGTGTATTTTGAACTACATAAAAAAATATAGATATATTACTGTTCAATACATTACCGCAACAATGTTTTATTTGAATTATTATTTAGATTTTTATTAGCAAAAAATTATTTTACCACTTAAGTACATTTGATTTACACATTCAAATTACAAGTCATTCACTGTCAAGATATTGCAAGATATTTTATCTTTTGCGTGTATGAAAACACGTTAAGGTTAGGTACTGTCTAACTTTTTCATGGCAAAAGAAATGTAAATTTCTATTTCTATTTAAAGTATTTACAAAAATGCACAAATCTTGAAAATAGCTATTTAAATGTCTTACATTTTTATAGAAATTAAAAAAGAAACGTGATTAAAATGAATGTTATTGTAATGTTGCGGTAAGCATTAAAAAATGACATATTCTTGATTAAAATTTGAATGGCATGCAATTGTGTGTTTATTTTTAAAGGTATTACAAACTGATTAATTAATTAAAATTCAAAGGGGTTGATTTTTGTATTTTTTATATGGGAGAGTCGAAAGTGACCGTAGTTGCAGGAACACCCATATAAATAAATAATATAAAATATTAGTTAGATCAAAGTTATGTCCAGTTATTAAGTGATGGTTGCTCATTAACATCGAATGTCATTCTCTGTCTCCTTGTTTGCATTGAAGGAACTGGGTTTTGTCCAAAGCGGTGCGAGATGAGCAACCGAAACTTCTCAAATATAATGGTATATGCATTTTTTGATTACATTATGATACATTGAAAACAATATAGCAGTGTTAAAATAGTCAGCCATTCACTATAACAAAAGGACACGTGATGCGGGTCTGTGTTTATTGTGCAATAATGAGCTGATGACTGTACTGTATATTATTCTGCTCTTTGCAATGCTACTTAACAAATACATGGCCATGTGAAAACCCTTTCTTTACAGGCGAGTGGGTAGTAGAGGAACCACGTGAACCGAGATTTTTGGGAAACAGAGGCCTGGTCCTCAAATCCCCTGGGAGACACCACGCCATATCTGCTTACCTGAGAAGAGTGTACCACTTTACAGACAAACCGCTTTGCGTACAGTAAGATATTTCGATCAATTTGCTTCTATCCTTAAAGCCCCAAATAAAATGGCTTGACTAAATCTTCTTTTGAAAACGTCTGCAGGTATGAAGTTTTCTTCCAAAAGCTGGTTGACTGTGGTGGAGCCTACATTAAGCTGCTTTCTCATTCAGACGATCTGCGTTTGGTAATACTTACATTTCACATAATCCTGTTATGCACCGGAATTAGTACAATATGCAATTAAGAAAAATAACATTTAAAGGAGTGGTTGAGTATGATTTCACTTTTCTAACTTTAGTTAGTGTGTAATGTTGCTATTTGAGCATAAACAACATCTGCAAAGTTACAGCGCTCAAAGTTCAAAGCAAAGGAAGATATTTGCTTTTAAAGAAAAGGACTACAACAAACGGCTGGTAGGAACTACACGATATTCCTCCCGGGTTAGTGACATCACCAACCCTAAAATGTACATAAGCCCCGCCCCCTGAACACACAGTCCATGTTGAGAAGAGGAAGAGTTGTTGTAGTCGAGCACATTTGTGAGTCAGCTCAAACTTTAGCATCCATCTTTTCACATGCAATAGAAAGTCACTCTGTGTGCATCTCACAACAGTTCCTATACGAGCGGCTTATAGATGATCATGACAGAATATCCTAATTGAAGATAGTTAACTCCACATCAGCAACATTAATTCATCAACTAACCGTTCAGAGACGTCCTGTTGCTTCTACATGTTGTCACTTCTTCTTGAGTCTCTCCATCTTTGTCTGACTCCGTTTTAACATTAAAGGCAGAACAGTTTCTGTCATTTTAGTGTGTGTGTGTGTGAGGTAACCGCAGCTGTAAACACACACACACACACACACACACACACACACACACACACACACACACACACACACACACACACACACACACACACACACACACAAGAGCTCTTGAAACCCCGCCCTCTGCAGCAGCTCATTTGCATTTAAAGGGACAGACAAAAAAACTGTGCGTTTTTTGCAAACCCTCAAAAAGTGACAACTTTACATGCTATATAAAAATATCTGTGAGGTATTTTGTGCTAAAACTTCACACACACACACACACACACACACGCACGCACACACACACACACACACACACACACACACACACACACACACACACTCTGGGGACATCAGAGATTTATTTTACATCTTGTGAAAAGGGCATTTTACCCCCCCTTTGAATTATAATTTTGCTTTAGTTTTTGCTTAAACATGTTAGACATATCTAATCATTTCTGTAATACATTTTAATTTTAATTTTGCAACTTATAAAGCGTTAAAATGTAAATTTAAATACGGAAATGCATTGTCATTTTGCATATTACATTTCAAATTGAATATTGCTACGCATATGCCTCCATACCGGAACAGCTTTAGCTTGGTGTATTAAAACACGAAGTACAGTTTATTAATGAGACAAAGAGTCACATCTTTACATTTAAAAAGAAATTCACAATAAATAAAAGTGCTTTCTCTACAGACAGAGAACACAGTGTTGTCGTTGTCGTTTCAGAGCCAGTTCAGTGATGCCACCCCGTACACGATTATGTTCGGTCCAGATAAGTGTGGCAGCGCACACAAGATACACTTCATCTTCAGCCATCGCAATCCCGTCACAGGGACGTATGAGGAAAAGCATGCGCGGCAACCAGAAGTGGATCTGAGTGACTACTTTACTGACCAGCGTCCACATCTCTACACTTTAAGTGAGTAGTCAGTAAAGAAATACATGTTCGGTAACTTCAAATCTTATGTATGGAAAGTGTCTTGCATAATAACATGCTGGTTGCAATTTTATTTGAGTGAAAATGTTCTTTTCAGACTTGTATCCTGACAACACTTTTGAAATCTTTATTGACCTGACCCTGATAAACAAGGGCAGTCTTCTGGAAGATATGGACACTGAAACACAGGAACCTGAATATTCGTCTCATGCGGCCTTAGCGGACGGGGTTCTCACTTCTGACCTAAAGTTGGAACATGAAAGGTATGCTGATTTTTATTTATTAATAAACAACAGGTATGTGAGTTATTTATACACTGAGAGATATCTGATAGATGAGTTGTAATAGTTGTACAGTGTTTTGAAACCTGTTTAATATTAGGTCCTCCTGGATCAGTTTAAATAAAATGGGGTTTAATTGGTTTATGAATGAATTAAGTTGAATGACTGGCTCTTGTAATCTTCAATCTTCACTCACAGGTGAAGTCCCTGATTTACACGTGTGGACACAACCAACATTTACTCTCTTCTTCTGAGAGCATTTAGAAGAAAAATACATATTATGGATGATCTTTTTGGAATATTACATTTATTTATTTTATTTATGACTGTTAAAGTACATTTTATGTAAGTCTTTTTACGATACAGACTCAAGTTTACGTCTTTACAGTAGTCTGTACAGAACTAATAAATGATGACAGAATTTTTTTGGGGGGGTGAACTATCCCTTTAATGCTGATCATGCAGTCTTTGAGTAGACTTGCCCACTGAAGCTGAGCAGGGTTGAGTCTGGTCAGTATCTGGATGGGAGACTCCTGGGAAAACCAGGTTGCTGCTGGAAGAGGTGTTGGTGAGGCCAGCAGGGGGCGCTCACCCTGTGGTCTGTGTGGGTGAGTATTAGCTGCCCTGTCCGCCGGAAACTGAAGCCTCCCCGGGCCCCGCCATTGTAGCAGAACATCACCCGCTGTTAGCACTCCATTGACTCCCATTCATTTTGGCGTCAATTTGACAGCGAATAACTTTACATCTGAGGCGTTTAAAGACTCCATTTGCCCATTATTTATTTCTAAAGAAACATGACAATGTATAAAAGGCTCCATTACTTTGTTTCTTATGTTATGACCTCGTAGAAGCCGTTTTAGTAAAAAATAGACTAACGATTGCATCATAATCACGCGACTCTCTGTCGCACTGTAGAGAAATTACCATATAGACCGGCGGAGAAGCTCGCAAGCAATCGGGGGGACGTGGAGGCATAAAGTCCGATAAAGTCAAGGGAGAAGCCCATAGAGAGTCATAAAGTTGCTCCTGCTGCTAGCTCGTGGACAGCTAATACTCACGCTCTCCGTCTCTGCGAGATTCGAAAGGGAAGGATTCAGATTTCTCTCGGCACAGCTACTATACACTGTAAAAAAAATTGCTGCGATTATTTAGCACAACTTAAAATCCAACATTGTTTCAACTTTAAAAAGTATGTGTTCAAGCTTGACTTAAAATATTAAGTTTAGTTAACTTAAGTTTAGTTTGGTTAAGTTGGATATTTGAGTTATCTCAAGCTGTAAGTCTTCTATAGAAGACTTACAGCTGTCAGACACGTTGCTCACGTCACCAAGCTCAGTTTGAGCCTGCGCAGTTCGCTCAGCCATCGGGAAGTGAGTGCTTCTAATTGACTTCACTTTTCTCCGTTGAAACTTATGGGGTCGCTGTGTCCAGTTTATATACTGTCTATGGTCCTAACGCTCCAGTGTAGTGACGAGGACACTATCCTGTCAAAAAGCACCGTCCATCATCATGGCCTCCTAATCATAATAATAATATTTCATTACATTTACGCTTTTCTGGGTACTCAAAGCGCTTTACATAGAAGGGGGAATCTCCTCAACCACCACTTACTGGTGGAGAGGAGACAGTGATGAAGCCAATCAGTATATATAGGAGGATGATTAGGAGGCCATGATGGACAGAAGCCACTGGGCAAATTTGGCCAGGACACCGGGGTTACACCCCTACTCTTTTACGAAGGACATCCTGGGATTTTTAATGACCACAGAGAGTCAGGACCTCGGTTTAACGTCTCATCCGAAGGACGGCGCTCTTTAGTATAGTGTCCCCGTCACTACACTGGGGCGTTAGGACCTACACAGACCACAGGGTGAGCGCCCCCTACTGGCATCACTAACACCTCTTCCAGCAGCAACCTGGTTTTCCCAGGAGTCTCCCATCCAGGTACTAACTAGGACCCTCAACGGACCTTCATCTATGTCGCCTCTCCACCAATAAGCTGGTGTGTGGTGGCCTTCCAATCATGTTTTGGATGTAGTGTGTGAGATATGTTAGTATTTGTCATATGAGAATTATCTTTCTAGATTAAAACATGAGCCGTCTGTCCAGTATGTTCCCGCGCCTGAGACACTGGGATAGACTCCTGCCCTCCCGGAGAATATATAATTATACACATTTTAAATCGTGTAATAAGTAGTGTAATGCTGTAAAACTTAATATCTTAAAGGGTTAAAGTTAAATAGTTATTTAAGAGCATTCATTTCAAGACGTTTTGCCACAACCACAAGAACAAACTTAAGGGGAAAAGATCCTTCTAAAGAGTTTTTTTTTTATTTATGAGAAATTATGAGAAGAATTTTATTTAAAAAAATGTTTAGTGAATCCATTTCCTTCTTAGCCTTTGTCCCTTGGGACAGAAGGATCTGGAGTATTTCTGGAGTAGTAGCAAACATTAATAATAATTTGCATCATTACAATGTGTTTTGACTGTAGTGTGGATTAAGTAAATCCTACATGAAACTCTTTTTACATTTCCATAACAAAAGAAAAAAAGTGCTTCCACGGCTTTCAGTCAGTCAGATCGGTCGGCCTCGGAAGAGAGAATAATGAGACATTTGCCATCGCTCTCTCAGCTGTTGTATAGAAACACCCTCGCAGAGTTCATTCATTTTTGGTTACTGCCGAGGTAATGTAACACAAAGTAAAGTATTGTAAATGTATATTATAAAGAAAAATGAATGAAAAAACTACTACATCTGTGATGTTGATCACTTTGGAAAGGCTCCATTGGTGAACAGAAGAGTCAGTTTCTCTCAAAAACAATGTGTTATGTGTGTCCCTCGATCACAAAACCAGTCACATGTCGCACGGGTATCTGTGGCAATAGCCAACAATACATTGTATGGGTCGAAATGATCGATTTTTCTTTTATGCCAAAAATCATTAGGATATTAAGTAAAGATCATGTTCCGTGAAGATATTTTGTAAATTTCCTGCCATAAATATATAAAACATTTATGTTTGTGAGTGAATGCTGCACAATCCCACATAAATGCACAACTTTAAAGGAGATTTTCTCAATGTTTACATTTTCTTTGCACCCTCAGATTCCAGATTTTCAAATAATTGTATCTCGGCCAAATATTGTCCTATCCTAACAAACCATACATCAATGGAAAGCTTATTTATTGAACTTTCATGTGACTGGTTTTGTGTCCAGGGTCACATATATGTATATAAGGGAGAGAGATTTCTGTACTGTAAAGACATAAACTTGAGTCTGCATTGTAAAAAGACTTACATAAATAGACTTGACTTAACTTGGCTTATGTTTGTCCAATACAAGCCACTGGACAACCAAAGTATTCTTTATCATGAATCTGTAGTCGTGTTTCTGTGTGTTTGTTTGGACAGGACAGATGGTGCATCGTCTCGTCCTGCATTATCAAATCCACAGAGCCGTCCCAGCAGAAACCCTAAGGATAAAGTAAGCTCGAAGAACATCTCTTCTGCATGTGCCGTGTGCCGTTCATCATCGTCCGCGTGTGTTTGTTGTGTCAGGACAGCAGAGAGCAGCCGTTCACCATGAGCCCCGTCGCTGCCGTGGGGTTTGAGCTGTGGACCCTCACTGGAGACGTGATGTTTGACAACATCTTTCTCTCGGACAGTCTGGAAGTAGCCAGGCGTTGGACTGAAGACACGTGGAGCAAGAGAAAGGTCCTTTAACCATGATCCTTTAACTGGAACAGCCACCAAACTAACTAGCATCTGTGATAAAGAGCATTTCGCATGTTCTTTCATAATCTGTCATTTAGCATGCAGCTCTTATAAGCCCACATTAATGAGACCGCACGCATTCAAAATACTTCATCACTGACACACGCCCGATTAAAATGATCTAGAGAAGGCAAAATGTAAAGAAATTCACCAGGTCGGTAACACTTTACAATAAGGTTCATTAGTTAACATGAACTAAGAATGAACAATACTTCTACAGCATTTATTATTCTTTAGTTAACCCCTTAACTAAACCTTTTTTTAATAGACATGAAAATGCACAGTCCGAACTTAAATGGTTGTAATTAAAGAATGCTTTGGAATATAGATGTAAGATTGGTCTTGTTTTAAAGAAGACATTTTGGTAGATTTTTGTAGAAGTGAAATATATTAAGAAAGTTAAACAGAAAAAAGTTATAGAAGTTTGAGTGTATGAAAATGTTAAACATTTAACTATTCATATTTTATATAAAATCTATATTTTCAAAACCTGGTGGACTCTAAAAATGCAACAAAAAAAAAAATCAAAGCCAAAAATCTGAAAAAGTTGTGTTTCAAATTTTAGGTTGATATCTCAAAAAATAAGCTTTCAGTGAGATTTTGTTTGGACGCAGTACCAAACTTCTCCACTAGTTGACATTACTGGCCATATAAGGGTGCCTCATTTCCATATGTTGTTTGAGTGATCTGAACCATTATTTTTAAAAATTTCATACAATTTATGAAGTAGACATCCTATTCAGAAGTAGTATTGGAAGTTTGGCAGATTTGAAATGAATTCAACCTCTAAGAAACACAAAAAGAGCACGCATGTGCATTATAGCTCGCTGCCACATCACTAATGGTGAATCTATTATTTTTTTCTTTATATTTAAAACATTTTCAGACCTTTTTTTCTAAAATAATTGAATGTATGCTATCTTTTGAACTCTTGGCATGAAAACAAACTGAGGTTTCTACCATTCTTTCATGATTTTTCATGTTCATCACTATTTCAAAATAAAGGTCTGAACACGCCTTAGGAGTATGAACATATTCTTGTTGCAAATTGATAAATTACGGCTCCTCTGTAGAAAATCAGTCACCAAATATGTAAACTAGAGATTGTAAGCTTTCAAATGATATATAGTTTGTCAAGATTAGTTTAGGTTTAGTATAGAATATTACTGTTTTAAATATGTAATGGCTGTGGCAATATAAGATTTCAACATTTACTAATACGTCATTAAAATCAAAGGTTGTATTTGCTAACATTAGTTAATGAACTGTGAACTAACATGAACAAACAATGAGCAGCTGTATATTTATTAACTAATATTAACAAAGAGTAATAAATACTGTAATAAATGTATTGCTAGTTAGTTCATGTATGTTAGTTAATACATGAACTAATGCTAATGAAGCTTATTGTAAAGTGTTACCACCAAGTTTAGGATATAAGAGACTTATTCCCTTACAATCAAGGAAAATTAAACCAAAAAGGGTTTTTTAATATGTTTTAAAATAATAATATATTACTAAACTATATTTCACACTGTCCTCTTGTAGCCTGGAATGATTGAAAAGCTGTTTATGGCGACGCTCAAGCGGCCGTGGCTCTGGGGCGTCTATGTGTTCACTGTGGGCCTTCCCATCATCCTCTTCATCAGTTTAATGTGGCCCAATAAGGTAAATATATGAATACAAATATTCACAAAATAACTTTCATTGGTGATTGTTTTAATATTGTGTGTGTGTGTGTGTGTGTGTGTGTGTATTTTAGCGGTTTGGTCCACCAGACCAAAATTATTACTATAAAAAAACAGACGAGCCTCAGACAGATGGACGCCAGGACACGGAGGAACACGTCTCTCATACTGACGGTGAGCGATGCTTACAGGACCTGTGAAGCTGCTCTGTGCTCGGCATAAAACTCATTTATTTCTTGTGTTTAAGGTGTAAATCAAACACGAGCTGAGGCTAAAAGCAGAGCGGTCAAGAGGGCTCCGAGAAGCTCAGAAGGAACAAGTTAACAGTAAGTATGATACGGGCAGCGGGGATCTCGTGTCCAGGTCACATGTCGCCCACAAAGATATAGTCTGCACTCTCATTACTGTAATGGGGACAGAAAGACCAAATATAACTGCACAAATAGTAATCATTTATGGTAGTATTTGTTATTGTCACAAGTTGACATGGGGTGTCATGTTAAGTCAAGTCAAGTCACATTTATTTATATAGCGCTTTTTACAATACAGATTTTTTTAAAGCAGCTTTACAGTAATAACAGGAAAATAATGCAACAAAGTTTGTTTCTGCTGTACAGCAGATCTAGAAGAAAATATTGTCATAGTCCAGCTTAAGCAAGTTCAGTTATGGTTCATTTTTGTTGTAAAAAAGTTAATTTAGTTAATTTATATATATTATATATCCGCTCTGGAAAAAAAAAACCCAGTGATGTCATTGTATGTCATTTAAAGGTGTCAATGCAGGCAGATCAATAATATTGTTGAATATTAAATTATATCTAATATTAAATCATGGGGGTTTGTGTTGTCATTTTTGAGGGCCTCTGTAGCCAAACTTCATACACTTATAGATCTCATCAAGCCGAACAACTTATATCTGCCTAACAGGAAGTCAACTATTATGGGTTGTTTGAAAAAATGCATGCTCTGGAATTTTATATACTGTACCCCTAGTCAATTCACCCAATTGACTCCAATCTGGTGAACCTGAAGTCCAGGCATTGAGGATGATAATCCTCAGCGGAGGTTTGATATCTCGAACGGTTTGGCCGTGGAGTTGAAACGAATTTGTGGGGAAAAAGGAAACCAGGAAGAGGCCGATCACATGGATGTGACTATTGTGAATCTCCCTCTTATTTTTACCAGATTTGCTTCAGTCTTCATCAGAATAATGTCAAAAAACGGCAGATGTAGACTTGTGAAAGGATTTTTGATATCTTAAATACTATTGCCATGGCAACATAACAAACTTTAATATTCTTTTTGGATGCTTTTGAGACTCTTAGCATGCTTCAAAACTCGCGTGAAACTCGACACACACACACACACATTAGAGTTGTAGGCCAGTAGACATGAGCAAAGCTTTAGAAATGGCCATGTTGGAGGGTCTTTATAAAGTGTGTGTGTTGGGGGGAACTACATATAGTTCTCATCGAGCCGGACAACTTACTTATTTACAGTCATAAGCTCCGACCAACAGGAAGTCGGCTATTTTGGATTAAATGTGGATTTTTTGAAAAATCTGTCTTTTAGGCTCTGTGTTTTTATGCACTCCTCGTAGGGCATTTGTGCAATCAAGACACTAAACATGCTAGATCGTGAACGATTATAGGATCATATCTCAAACACAGTTGCCATGGCGAGGGATTAAAGTAAGGATAAAAACGGGAAAACAGGAAGTGTCTCACATCTTGTAAAAAAAAAAACTGCAATAATTAGTAACTTCCAAATGATTAAAATAGTTAATTAAAAGGTAAGGTGATGTGACAGTGGTAAACGTGCCTCTGTCCCAGCTTTTGTGGAAGTAGTTTCAAGTAGTGTCCGTAACATATTCAGGCATCCAAAATCCATATTACATGTTGTCTAGTATTCATTGATATGCATTATTCAGTGACTGAATGTCTTTGGTAAGTGGATAAGTGATCATTACAGGAATGGGAATTTAGATGAAAATTGTCATGTTGTGATGTTATTGATTCTATAAAAAAAAAGGGGTTGAAAAATGGCCCCGGCATGTTTTCATGGGATTTGACCCATGATGTTTCTGTCATTTCATAAATGTTGCTTATTGCCCAAATGGCTAAATGTATATTTCATTATTCTTTCATTTTCACAGTTCACCGAGTCAGTGGCAAACCTCAGCAGAGTGACATCATCAAGCATCATGTTAGTTCAAGCCGTCCGCGTCAGTCAAGCTTGCATCAGATATTCATTATCATCACAGAGGTTCATTTAAATCCCCATTCATTCAGCCACTCTTCTTCAGCACGACTGCACACTAAACTAAACCATCTCCACATAGCCTGGAGATCTGTAATCTAACCGGATATCTGTTTTGGGATTGTACTCATACCAGTAAATGACATTATAATCGTCCTTCCTCGTGTATTTTGGCTCGTTTTGTGAAATGTAATTATGTATGCATGATTAGTGGATCTGTAATGTTACCCCAAGCGGGGTTTGGTCCACTGTGTTCATCTCTGCATGGACGGGAGCGTGGAGTTTGCCCAGAACACAAACCATACCGCCAACACTAACTGTACGCATTATCATTATAATAAAGTATACATTTGACGAAAGTGGTCCTGACTGAAAGATATGTTATCATCCTGTTTTAATAGTGTGAAATTATGATGTGCTGTGCAGATTTACATTCATCTCTTGTAAACGAGCCAACATATTATTACAAATAAAACTAATTAGGCAAATTCTCACAGTAACGTTGCACATGCGGTGCCGTGCAGAAGTGTTCAGCTCTAGTTCTCTCATTCCATTAATGGTTTAAACCAGTGACGCTTTTTGTTCTAGTGTAGACATAAAAATATACATTTTAATGTGATTTCATTGCATTGAAAGTTACTACATTTTTTGTGACAATGTATTGTTGAGTCTCTTCACAGACTTGAGCTTTATACTAATAGCATTTCTAAGACGGCGTAAGGATTTTTTGTCACATGGTTTTAAATATTAAAATGTTTATGTATAAATATTTTTTAATAGACATGAAAATGCACACTACGAACTTAAATGGTTTTAATTCAGGAATGCTTTGGAATATAGATGTAAGATTGGTCTTGTTTTTAAGAAGACATTTGGCAGATTTTTGTAGAAGTGAAATAAATTAAGTTAAACAGAAAAGAAAAGAAGTTTGAGTTTATGAAAATGTACAATGTAAAAAATTTAATTATTCATATTTTATATGAAATATATATATGTTCAAAACCTGGAGGACTCTAAAAATGCAAAAAAGTTGTGTTTCAAATTTTAGGTTGATATCTCAAAAAATAAGCTTTCAGTGAGATTTAGTTTGGGCGCAGTACCACACTTCTCCACTAGTTGACATTACTGCCCATATAAGGGCGCCTCCATTTCCATATGTTGTTTGAGGGATCTGAACCATTATTTTGACAATTTTCATACAATTTATGAAGTAGACATCCCATTCGGAAGTAGTATTGGAAGTTTGGCAGATTTTGAAATGAATTCAACCTCTAAGAAACACAAAAAGAGCACGTATGTGCATTATAGCTCGCTGCCACATCACTAATGGTGAATCTATACTTTTTTTCTTTATATTCATAACATTTTCAGACCTTCAGTCAGAATCAAGGATTGGAACTAACCGTTTTATAAAAATATACATGTGACTTGACTTGACTTGACTTGACTGAAAAGACAACTTTTTAAGACAGAAAATAAATGTACTCAAGGCAGTGCTTCTAATACTTCTTTCACAATGCAAGTTATTAGACTGCGTCTGTCAAAATACATAATGTTCCACCCAAATATAATGTATAAAGATGTTGGAACCACTTTAAATGGTATTGCATCATATTTATGCCACTAGGAATTACATGTTTATGTGAAATTATAATGAAATTATAATGTTTTGATATTTAATTGCATCAAACATGAACTTTAAATGTGGAACACACTGTATTCTGATATCAGAGCATATTGTAGATTTACAGTCAAAGACCCAGACAGATATGATGAATGAAGACCCTGAGTCAGAATTATAATAAATTGAAGAAACGTTTTACTGAAGAAAGTTTGCAGTTTCATCAGCAGTTCTTGTATAATAGTGTCAATGCAGGCAGATCAATATTATTGTTGAATACTTAAATTAAATGATACATTTAATGTCCCCAACTAAGCAAGCCAAAAGCCAATGGCAACAAAGGTGGAAAAATGGCAGAATGCATCAGTGGCAGAATGGAGAAAAACACCCTGGGTGAGAACCCAGGCTCAGTCGGGGGTCCAGTTCTCCTCTGGCTTATGTACTTGCTTAACATAAGTCAAAATGTTTAAAAAGTCTCGCAAGACTCTAAAGGTTCTCAACCTTTTGGAACTAAAGCCTTCCTGTATATAAACCAATCCAGAACTGCAAACAATGCCTCGCCAGTTGTGTTCGCTGGAAGAGACAACACTCCTACTGGTCCTCCTCAATATTGCCATTTTGATGTAGTATCTGTAGTAGGTAAGCAACTGTGCTAGTCCTGGTCCATCAGGTGTCTCAAGCTGGAGGACATGTACTGGCTTTGCATGATGTTAGCAATTGCTCCTCAACGTCGCTTGCTATGTCAGATATGCGACCGCTAACATTGTTGTTAGAAACATTGTTGTCACTAATCTGTTGTGCGAAATTCTCCCCAAACTTAACTTGACAGATATCTTCGGCACCAGGTATGATTAGCACCTCTGCAAGTGTGTAAGGTTTTCATAATTTGGCAACTCGTTGCGAGACGTGGTGGACGCTTCTAGACACTGATGTACAGTCAAACCAAAATGTATTCAGACTCCTTCAACATTTCTCACATTATCACAGTTTATTCGCTTTAGTTTAGAAAATGGTAATAAAATATGAGAAGAACTCAGAGTTTACTGGTTTTGTCCATCCTTCTTATAGACTGTCTCATAAATGAATTAGATTGAATATCTGTCAGCTGTTAAATTTAACTACACAATTAGATAATACCAATTTAGGTCAAACAATTGCCAAGCAATGCTTCATTTTGTTCAGTCTGTGGTGTAAAAGGGTTACATTAGCAATTAAATAAAAACACTTCAGCAAAACATGGTCAGGTCAAAATGTCTGAATAATTTTTGGTCCCACATTTTTATACATTTTACTGGTAGTCACTGCATGAAGAATGTTTGGGTATAATATGTCACAGTTTACTTTATTTAGCTCTCCTCACTTACATAAATGAACTAGTAAAACTAGTAGTGTCTAGTAGTGAACTAGTAGTGTCCTGCACTAGTAAAAAAAATATATCAAACATTATATCTGGCGTCTGAATCATTTTTGGTTTGACTGTATGTTTGCTGATGTTGCGTTTCTGTTGTGCATGGCAAGATCACTTTTTTGTTTGTCTTTGAGTGTCGGGTGTTTGGTTTCTAAATGGTGCTTCAGGTTGCATATAACTCAGCAGTTCAGCATCTGTCCAGCCACCGTAAAGCCAAACTGAAGATATAAAGAAAATGATTACCGTGGCTGAATGCAGTAAGACGGTGATATTAAAACTCAGTAACTGCTGTGGGTCACGGGACTACGGCACTAGGAATTGCCCAGGGTCAATCACTTTGTCTTTTATACAAGCATATTGGACAGCGACTGTATGCTCTGCAAGGCATGCTAAAGTATACAAATACTATAACGGATATTCATATCCAGCTATAAGGAAAGACCTCCTGTCTCAAGTGAAGAGCTTAACCTGGCATCCCAATCAGAAATTGTGGGATCTGCACATCTGGCCACTAGATACACTGCCTCAGTGCGAGCTGAATGCCATCACTGAAGCGAAAGCTCCTTCTACAAGGTGCCTTTACGCTGATAAATGTAAAGTTTCTGAGAGCTGGTCAGCTAATGGAAGGAGGACCCTGTGAATTGCTCAATCCCAGTCAAATATTCCTTCTTCCAAGAGTGCTTAGATGGTGGCAGCGAGCCTTCAACACGCAAAGTGTGTCAGCATTTCACAGCGAGGTTAAAGCCAGGTTGGCAGGAATGACCTAGTGTTCAGGTTTCGAGACCCTCCTCACCCATGCACGATCCCTGTAGGGATTTGTTATAATAATGCTAAACTAACCGGAGCAGGTCATGTTACTCACATACCCTGAACGTCACCTCAGTTTTTGTAATGATTGTTGAATGCGTCTGTTTAATTAACTTTAAATGTATGTCGCATAACCTGCTTTCTGAAATACCACCCAGCCGCGGATGCCTCAGCGAATATGTGCCCTTCTTTTATAACAATGCTCCACTACATTGCACTTGACTGTACGAATGGTTCCTTAATTTTCCTTAACACATAACCACAAGTACACATACTCAGACATGCTTCCTCACACGGCTTCCCCCTTTAAACATCTTATGGAGTTTTTTCCGTGCCAGTCTCCGTTGACTTTTAAGATTTAAAGGAACACATTTCTGAAAAGAGCTTTGAGACAACATGGATTGTGAAAAGTGCTATACAAATAATTCATTAAAGGTGCAGTGTGTGATTTTTAGCGGCATCTAGTGGTGAGGTTTGCGAATTGCAAACGTAAAGTCACTTACGGCCTATCCCTCCCTTTTCAAACTCGAAGGAGAAGCTACCGTGGCCGACATAACCAGCAGCACATTTCTCCCCACATAGCAAACTCTGTAGCGCTGTGTGTTCGCTGTCGGCTACGAAACATGACGTAACAATATGTCGACCTTCATTTAAGGGGGTGCCCGCGCTTATGTAGATAAAAATGAGTCATTCTAAGGTAATAAAAACATAACGGTTCATTAAGTAAGGTCTTTATACACCATGCACTGAAAACATAGTTATGGATCTTATATTGCATTTCTGTCAATAGATCCTCAGAAATAATACACATTGCACCTTTAATTGGTAAATGTAGGATTTACTAACCTTTTCCATACAAGATAAGGGCATTTCTGTTTATTTACGCTGTACACATTATTACAAAATGTACATTTGAAGCATCATTTGTAAGTCCTAATATGTTGGGGAAAAACAAATCCACTTTTTATGGTGTGTACAAACATTCACAGCACTTCAATCTTGACTACAATATGTAAATTCAAATGTGACACTGCCTGTACATACTCTTAACACTTCTGCACATTACATTCAATACTCGCAATAATCTGTATATAGCAGGTATTCTGTACATGTTTTTCTGTGTTCTGTACATGTTACTATTCTGTGTATTTTATGTGAGTACTGGAAGTTTCAACATGTGTTTTTTTCTTGAGAAAATGTCATAATGCAAAATAATAATAATGGTCCTAAAATCGTCTTCATTTTCTTTATGCAACAATATAGTTTCCTCTTTATTTAATCTTGGGGTGAAACACGTTATTGACAGGTTTTGTGAAATTCACCCAAACACATGTAAGTTGTGAATTAGACTAGTTCAGCGCTGCATGAACAATATCACACATGAATACTGTTGAATACAGATGACTTTGAAAACAAATATGCTACTCAATCAATCAAACACAAGCCATCGTGGTGACTGACATTAGTTAAGTCTGTCAAATATAAACTTGGTAAGAGTAAGGGACCATGGAGTTCCCTTCAGTATGATAACTATAAATGTGAAAGATTAACATACAAATCCTGATATTATAAGCAGCGTATATCAAAATCTAATTAAAACAAAGATCAAACAGATGTGCATTGTTAAAAATCATCAATTTCTATTTCATCACAGTTATGCTTTTCTTCTTCAAGACATGAATGGGGTTGCTATCCATCCAAAAAAATAAAAAAATAAAAAACCTTGCCCTCACCCTAAATACAATTTACTCTCCCTCATATTCTATTTGTCTTACTTTCTTCCATGAAACACATAAAATATAGATGTTTAGCAGATGATTTACACTGCTTTCCCTCCTTGCAAAATAAGATCATAACTGGTGTATCATAGACGTAGTCCATAAAACACGCACACCATACAATAGCTTCGTGTGAGGAACAAACCCAACTGTACTTCAATATTTAAGTTATCAAATATAGCTAATTTGCACTTAAATAATAATACCCAAAAACAAACCCAAAAAATCCTCAAAATGGTGGCTTCAGATGCGTCCCGCATGTAAAATGACAGACTGGGATGTGAAGAATCTTCAAGATGCAACAGGGGAAGATCTGTCAATAATGACTATAATTTTGGTCGTCACACAAAGCGATTATATGGCTTCAGAAAACACCGCATGAGTAATATGGACAACTTTTATGGCACTTTAACTTACCAGAATAAATCCCCTTCTACTTTGGTAGTATAGTACTGATGATGCGCAGCGTGAATTAACACCTGTGTTTCCCGGAAAAAAGAATGACGACAGAATATTCACTTATTGGTGGACGACTCCTTTAAACTCCCCATCTTTCTGACCTGCATTAAAACACTGTGAAAAGAACTCAAAGAATCAAAACTAGACAGTTAGCATCAAGGTGAAAAGACAATGATGTATCGTTTGTAACCGCACAGGAAACACTGCCGGAGGTTAGTGCCGTCCTGTGTTTGTAAGTCTCTGAGGTGAGTTGGCAGAATGAGTGGTCTTGCATACTAAAGGTTTCTACTGCTTCCGACAGCTGGGCCAGCTGAGTCCTCCACAGGCAGCCGTCACGATACAATACAGCACCACCTGACACGACAAGACAAAACCAGAGGAACATCATTTACTAAAATCACTGTCTACTGTACGTCTGGCCTCCTCACATGCAGCTGAAGCTTTTTATTAATAAACGTTACAAAATTTTCACCACAGCATGTCAAAATGCACGAATGATTCCACAGAAATTCGCTAAAAGCCAATGAGCAGTACTGAGGACATTTATATTAATTAATACCGGAGACAGGTATTAATACCGAGGACAGGTATTAATACAGAGGACAGGATGAATACCGAGGACAGGTATTAATACGGAGGACAGGTATGAATACAGAGGACAGGATGAATACCGAGGACAGGTATTAATACCGAGGACAGGATGAATACCGAGGACAGGTATTAATACGGAGGACAGGTATGAATACCGAGGACAGGTATGAATACCGAGGACAGGTATTAATACCGAGGACAGGTATTAATACCGAGGACAGGTATGAATACCGAGGACAGGTATGAATACCGAGGACAGGTATGAATACCGAGGACAGGTATGAATACCGAGGACAGGTATTAATACAGAGGACAGGTATGAATACCGAGGACAGGTATGAATATTGGGGACAGGTATAAATACTGAGGACAGGTATTAATACCGAGGACAGGTATGAATACCGAGGACAGGTATGAATACCGAGGACAGGTATGAATACCGAGGACAGGTATGAATACTGAGGACAGGTATTCATACTGGGGACAGGTATGAATACCGAGGACAGGTATGAATACTGAGGACAGGTATGAATACTGAGGACAGGTATGAATACTGAGGACAGGTATGAATACTGAGGACAGGTATGAATACTGGGGACAGGTATGAATACTGAGGACAGGTATTAATACTGAGGACAGGTATTAATACTGAGGACAGGTATTAATACTGAGGACAGGTATTAATACTGAGGACAGGTATTAATACTGAGGACAGGTATGAATCCTCTTTGTACTGGACATTCATTTACACAGTTTAGGGACAATTTGGAACAAAAATGTAATACAGTAATATGTCAAACTTTTGCTATTATAATCTGTTTTGAATGTATAGCTTGCTTATAGTTGTCTCTGTCCAGTAAAACGAATGCAGTGCAGCTTCCTGGCAACATTAAAACATTGCGGTTCTTGCGTAATCTGACCAGCATGACAGAGCAAGTTCAGAACAACAGCTCAAACACTGGCATGTATTTGGGGCAGACTATCTGTCTGGCAGAAGTATCATTACATATCAGTCTTTCTAAGGTTCATTTAGTGCAGGGGTAGGCAAGTTCGGTCCTAGAGAGCAGCAGTCCTGCAGAGTTTAGCTGAAAAACCCTCACCTGCCTGAAGCCTCAGGGTACGTTTACACCACAACGATATGTTTAAAACAGAGAGGTTTGTCCTTTGAGTTTTCCACGTACAGACAACACCATTGTCAAAACAATCGCCATTCACACGGATCCGTGAAAACGGCTAAAAACGGTGTATTCTGCTGCCAGGTCAGTAGATGGCGATGAAACACTATAGACTGAACACGTAATATGCATGTGCATGACGTCATCGTCTTCAGAGATTCGCGTTTTTGTTGTTTACACGAAGACCGTTTTCAAAAGCTTGCAAAGTTTTAAAAAGTTTACGTTTTCAGGGACCCAAAACGCCTTTGTCGAGGAAACGAACGGCCAAAACGCATAAGGTTTTTACGTTTTTAGTTAAAAACGGTGTTGTGTAAACAGACCCCGAGTGATCCTGAAGACACTGATTAGCTTGTTCAGGTGTGTTTGCTCAGGATTGGAGCTAAACTCTGCAGGACAGCACTTGCCTACCCCTGGTTTAGTGAAACAGTGTGGAGAACATGTCTTGATTATTTTGAACTTTTATTATTTTTTATTGCATTAAACATTTTGGAATTAATTTAGTTTAAATGGGGAGAAAAATCAGTCTTCTACACAATTTCAGAAGAAAAAACATCCAGATTGAGATCAGATTTACTAAACAGGGCAAATTATCTTGAGCGCGCAACTCCATAAAAGCACAGATGGGAGTCGTTCTGCTCGTGATCTACTGACGCAAATTAAAGAACACAGACGCAGCCGGACCGATTTCATAATGAACAACATAATTTACCAAGAGCAGTGCAAAATAGCGTCCGGTTTAAAGGCCATTGCACACTGAGTCCGAAATTTTCGTATGCGTTTTTTCGTATTTGTGATTCGGAGGCTCTGAATTGTCAAAGCACCATTCAAACTGCTTGTTACGGATGCGAAAAACGCAGAAAATCAAACCCGTTTCTGATTGTTTGATTGACATAACGTGAGGTCGTATTTATTTTTTAACGTGCGAAAAATTGTGCAAGGGCCTTAAGACATGCTTTTTTGGTGCGGTAAATAATGGCGCAAAAAACAGACGAGCGCAAACCTTAGTAAATTACGTTGCATGATTCATTTAAATATTCTCCTCCCGTAAATTTTGCGCCTGAAAGGGAAAGTCCTAAAAATGCATGTGCAATAATAATCATGTCCATACCTTTTCAGTACTAATTTCTCACTTCTTGTCTTTAGTAAATCCTGACATTAGTTTTTCCAACACCAGTAAATCTGACTATATAGTGTTTGGCTATATAGTTATTGCAGTGTCGCTCTTGGGCTTGCCCATTACTGCAGTGAGACGTACTGACAATAAACCTACAGTCCGCTCCAGAACTTACCAGCACGACTATTACGATAATGACCGTTAACTTCATGTTCTTCATACACATGGCGTGGGCCAGGTTACGGCTTGTTGTTTTAAAGGTGACAGACTGCACAGACGAGAGAAACATTCATCAGCACGCATATTATACAGTGACATAAACAAATGTGTTTCAAACAGGACATAAACCCAGAACTCACAGAATCCATCAAATTCTCAGTTTTATCGATGAGCAGTTCGAGCCTCTCTCCTCTCTGAGCTACGAGATCTACAATAGCACAATACAGCACATGTTCACTCAAACGTTCACTGACATTTATAAAAGTGATTCAAGTGACTCAGTCTCACCAATGTTCCGGACCATAATGCCTTTCAAGTCATCTACGTGCATCTGTGTTTCCGTCAGTCTGTCTGAGCCTTTGGGATCTGAGTGATGTTTCTAACAATAACAGCAAAACACATGCATGTCAATACATGGCAAAACATATTGTTCTGGGCATAGCTGCTCAGAAATGAGTTCTACAGAAGACAGAGAAATGCATAGAATGACATGAGGATGAAGAGTCTCTTTGTTTCTACTGGATATCAGTGTCACTGAAGCCGGGTTACTCCAGGTTTTCTTTGGTTTACTGAAAATTCAAAGGTGTCTGCTAAATGCATACTTGACATTTTTTTCATAGGATACACTTTTCTCTAATTATTACTTAACACAGTCATGTGAAAAGTATTGAATAAGATCTAAGCTAAAGCTCAACACCATCACATGCCTCTTAATTCTAAACCTACATGACACATATCAACAGTAGTTCAGAGCAGGGTTTCTCAACTGGTGGCTTGTTTTTGAGCGGGTCGTGGAGTGTGAAGTCGAAGAAACAACAATCATAGCAAAAAAACGTAATTCTAAATGTTTTTCTGATGCGAAACTTTTATTTTGAAAGATGACCATGACAAAGTTGTTGACTCTTCTGTCAGACGCAGTGCCTGAGAAAAATGCATTGTACTGATTCAGAATCTGCTCAGATGAGATGACATGTTGTCCGGCTATATATCAGTGTCATTGTTCTAATTTATTCTAATCTTGTTACAAAATAAAAAGTCTCTCACCTCAGAAAAACTAACTTTCCTGTCTTGTCAGACGTTATTCTGCGCACAATTCACTATATATAAAAAGCAAAATTACGAACATGCAACGTCTTAGTTACGTTGTCAATTACTAAGTCATGAAATTACCAAAAAGTATATCAAAAATATATTATGTAGCTGGTACGTCGCGGGTTTGCATGCCGGTATGATGCTCATCCTATTCATCAGGATTTTTTATGGACATCAGGATGAATATGTTTTATTAACAGTTCATGTTAGTATTGTGTATTTACCATGGTTACTTTACTTTCTGTAACCTTAAAGGGGACATATTATGCCCCTTTTTACAATAAATCATTTAAGTCTTTGGTGTGTGTCTGTGAAGTTTCAACTCAAAATACTCCACAGATAATTTTTTATAGCATGTCCAATTTGCCCCTATTTGTGTGTGAACAAAAATATGCAGTTTTTGTGCGTGTGTAAATTTTTGTAACTTTCCAGAAGAGGGCGAAGCCTTTACAGCTCGTGCTTCGGATTCTCCGGCAACAACAAAATCTCCCGCAGCCAAAATGTCAGAAATGATCAGTAGTGGAGTTCAGCTTTACATGTTTGAACCAGAGTCAGACAATAATGGAGAGACTCAGGAAGAAGTTACAACTTTTAGTCTGCACCTGGAGTTGATTCAACTTATCGATTAGCATGCTCTGTCATGGTCATATATAAATCGCTGAACTGACGCTGTTTGCGAAGCAGTCCGGCGTAAAGGGATTTGCACAAACATATAAAACTTTACATAATTTCTTAGGCACATTTCCTTCATAAATAAACTTCATCCACTGTGTCTTCAGTCTATGGAGACATCGGTAATGTTTCTGTGGTGCTGATACTATATAACAAGGATATAAACATGGCGGATTGTCTCCAGTCAAATTCCTAAAAATTTGGGTTGCGCCTTAATGACCATGGCGTTGTGACCACATTTAAGTAACCTTTAGTGTATTCTTAACCTTGGACCTCATTATTGTTAGTCTTTTTTACAGAAACACAACTTAACGATGAAGTCCAAGCTCATACCGATTTTCTTTAATATAAAAAAATATGCATTTTCATTTATACATGGTTGCAAAAACATTTTAGTTGTTATTTTTAAGTGCCATTGTTTAAAAATGACTGATGTTTCATGGACGTTCAGTTGTTATGATGCTATTAAAAATAAAATAAAACAGATTTCATACGGCCCTTTTATTGTTCAGACTTTAATAATTACATTGATAATGCTTTAATAAACTCAATTGATTAAACTTGTTTTTTTTGGTGATTCAAATTTAAATCATTTACCATTTAAACCATTAAAAGAGAATGCAGAAAATGGAAAACCTAGAATTAAAATAAAACTGCTTAATAAAATTTGGGCTTTATTTAAATAAATTTGGTATGTTTTGCTGCACATTTGATCATTTCGAAGCATCCAGATAAAATCAAGAGCAGCTTTTCTGAGTAATAATAATACATCTATTTTATATAGCGCCTAAAAAAGTTGCTTTCTCAAAGCACTTTACAGGCAAACATAACAACACAGAAAACAACACACTTTAAATACAAAAATAAAAAATAAAATGAATAATCAAGTAAAAGCAATCCTAAAACAGAATGTTTAGAGAAGAGATTTAAAAGTCCCTAATGTATTTGCGTCCCTGATGTCAGCCGGGAGAGAATTCAAAGCTTAGGAGCACAGGAAGAAAATGCTCTATCACCACAAGAACGAAGCCGTGTCTTGGGAACAACCAAGAGACAAGAGACCACTCTGAGTGAGAGGAACGCAGATTACGACGTGGTGTGCAAGGCATTAATAGATCAGTCAAGTCCTGAGGAGCCAAATTATGCAAAGCCTTACCGTATTTTCCGGACTATAAGTCACACTTTTTTTCATATTTTGGCTGGTCCTGCGACTTATAGTCAGGTGCGACTTATATATCAAAATGAATTCATACTGACTGAGATGAACCAAGAGAAAGCATTACCGTCTACAGCCGCGAGAGGGCGCTCTAGTTAGCGGAGTTGTTCAGAAGCGACACAGAGGAAGAACTCAATGGATTCAGTGTTGTGTGATGAGATCGGGAGCTTGGTGAACTTGCTTACCGGTAACTTGTTGGACTTGCTGGCTTATGCTAAATGTGTGTTCTTGGTCTTGGATTTTGTGAAATAAATTTCTAAATAAATGCGTCTTATATGTTTTTTTCCTCTTCATGACACATTTTTTTACTTATACTCCGGAGCGACACAGTATAGTCCGGAAAATACAGTATATGCTAACATCAATACGGTACCTGACAGGGAGCCAGTGCAAAGACTCTAAGACAGGGGTAATATGATTACTAGCGCTGACCCCAGACAAAACTCTAGCACACGAATTTTGTAAATATTGAAGTTTGTCAATTGAGGATTTAGATACCCCAGCTAGAAGACAGTTCTCAACACGAGAAAAGACGTTGAAAGAGTTGATCAACCTCTCAGCAACTGAGAAGGACAACATAGGACGTAAACGTGCTATATTCCTGAGGTGAAAAAAGGATGTCTTCACCGTATTCTGCACAAAAGGCTCAAATGACAGCGTGGCATCAAATATGACACCAAGATTTTTTTTTATTTGCTTTGAAACTCCAAGGCAACAGCATCAACAGACAGAGTAAGAGACCCAGCCTTTCGCAGCTGTTGGTTGACAGAAGCTGCGCACTTCCGATCACCAGGAGAATGGCGACAAAAGCTTTTCGCAACATCCTGCAAACTCATTCTTTATGCTAAGAAATTACATAAGAGGTAACGGTTCTTGAACTGTCCAGCTAATGCACCAGTAAGGCTCTGTTTATCTGTACATGTAGGATGTTTTTGTGAAATACTGAGCCTTTTGAGGGGGGTTCTAGAGCTTTTCAGAGGGAAGAGTTTGGCAACACTGTTGATCAGATAAACCTCATTTTGTGTCTTACCACACAGACAAACATAAGAGAGTATGAACAGGCAATTGTGTTTACAAATACGGCAGACGCACGTACCATTTGTGCAGCCAGCGTGCTGGAAAACTCACTGTTCATGGCGTAGGGCAGCGCGGTCTGAGCTCGCGAGCCGTAGGTGGTCTGAAATCTCTTCTTCACCTCATTGAGGAAGCCGAACGCACGGGAGCGCTCAAACTCCTGCAAGAGAGACGGACAGCTCAGTGTGTGAGTGCAGCCGCAGAGAAACACAGCTCACGAGGCAGACACACTTACGTCATCGGTGATGCACAGATAGATGATCCTCTCGTGGCAGATGTAGTGGAAGAGATAGCTGGAAAACAACAGAAGCGCATCAGAGCAGACACGCGTCACTAAACATTCACAGCCGAGCAGCACATGTCAGTCGTACCTGGCGTGAGAATACGTGAGTTTGTTGTTTTCCGATGGGATTTTGGCCAGAATCTGTTCCGTCACCTCCAGAAAGTTGCCAGAGAAGCACGCATGTTTAGCCAGAACGGTCGACCCTCGAGCCACCACCGCAAACAGGATAGCCATCACCGCAAATAAACCTGATCCAACACTGAACGGTTCACAAACACACACATGTGAGACAATTCACACGATATACTGTAGAGCTGAAAAAGGCAGAGAGCATTTCTGAGAGTGCTTCTGTTTCAATACTACACATTTACATATGTGTATACATATATTTACACATATTTACATATACTTGACCTCCTGTCAAGTGCTGTGCCCACTCAGTCTGAAGAGGCACATTGATTTTGAATGCAAAATATTTGTATTTACCTTTAAAAAAATCCCTGATTTTTGTAGGTTAAATATGATCATTGGTGTAAATTTGTGGCCTTAGGGAAAACCTAAAACAAAAAAACAGCCATGGTGGCTGATCGCAACAAAAGGTTTGTCATCAAGACAACCAAATAATTTTACCATTTTGGGAGATACTTATACTTACACATACATCTACTTAAATGTCAAATTTTGCTCGACCAGTCACATGCTTGAGTACAGCAGTGTTGATGGTTCAGATCTTCATGTAAGACATGGAACACTAACTGTTAAATTCATGCAGGACTTGACAATCATAATTCAAAAGAATACAATTGACAGACTGACAGTTTGATATTCTACATCGTGTATACTAAACGAAAATTGCAGAGAAAATAAAGAGACTCGATTGCTAATAAAACATTATGCCAACTACATCTGAGTGTTTTTCAACAGTAAAACTATTTTATTAGTTTGATTTATTTATTTCATTATTAAATCATTATAAAGTGTCACTTTGGCGCTTGAA
Organism: Phoxinus phoxinus; assembly: GCF_949152265.1. Taxonomy (NCBI): domain Eukaryota; kingdom Metazoa; phylum Chordata; class Actinopteri; order Cypriniformes; family Leuciscidae; genus Phoxinus; species Phoxinus phoxinus. Next base: position 8,435,496 of record NC_136887.1, read on the forward strand.
GCTTATTATATTACGCCTTAGTATGTATTTTTCAAAGGATCTTTGTATTTTTGCCCCTGTGTTTACATAGAATCATATTTTACTGTTCAAGCCTGTCGTCGTGATGGAAAGTCTAGTTCATTCTGGATGTTTTGACATTTGTACAAGTGCAGTAAGTTAGTTATATGAATTCATTCATTTATTTAACTTACATTGACCAACATATGTGTAACATCTGTCTTCGTGAGCTTTTAGTTTATCTGACTTAAAATCTATCTGACATAGTTAATGACAACATGCATGTGTAAATGTCAAATGTCATATGTAAAGTGTGTCTTTTTGTCATCAGCTGAAGTTAGTAACCGAACTAACGTTAACGTACACCGAGAGCTGTCGTCAATCGTCGGGCCACTTATTAGGAAATCAAACAATGAGAAATCATAAAATACCATTTCCAGCATGAGATTAGTCTGATAATAAAATGACTGTGGATTAGATAAATTGATTTGATGACATGATCAACCAATCGATGATCTTTTGTGCAAGTTACCTGATATTCTGATGATCAAACAGCCGCTCGCGCTCCGCTCTTTGATGTCTTTAAACGGAAGTGGCCATAAACAGTAGTTTCATTGCCTGACAAACATGGTTGAAAACATAAACAACTGATACTGTTCAGAATAACAGCAGTCTAAGTAAATACAGAAATGAAACAAACGTAACTGGTTTCCGCGATACGTCACAAACGTGCGACCACGAAAATATTTCCGCGTTGCGTCACACGCGCGTGACAGGGTTCTTTAAAGGTATAGCTCACCCAAAAAAAAAAAAAAAAAAATCAGTCATCATGTAGGCTGGCTACACCTCAAGTTGTTCCAAACCTGTATGAGTTTCTTTCTTCTGCTGAACACAAAAGAAGATATTTTGAAGAATGTCTGTAACCAAACAGTGGATGGGCCCCATTGACTTCCCTAGTATTTTTTTTTCTATTCACCTTATTGCGCCCCGCCCACTTTTAATACTTTGCTCTTCCTCATTTTGTCATCCGACTTCCGCTAAACTGACAAGACATCTGGTAGCTATTTGTCTGGAGCATAGTAGTTAATTATAGCTAGCTATATAACTTTAGCGAAAGACAAATAACGTTAATGCCGTAAATGTTTTAAATTGGGAGCACGAAGAAAACTTTATACCACGATCAGACGGTGTCATGTCCCATCCATCATCATTGTTAACGTGGGTATACAATATGAATAAGTGCCCAGAGGTAACCTATGGGACATATTTAACTGTATATTTAGCTACTAGCAACTTCCTATACTTAAAGGGCATATTGCAGTTTTGTATTATTATTTTGTATTAATATATAACCTTGTATGAAAATATTATATGAAAAGTTAATGCAGGATTTAAAATAGTTTTGCAAGACATAAGGGCACAAATTTAGTAGAAAACGTTTTTTTTCAACATGGCGTCATATTACGTCACGCGAGGGAGTTGTTTGCCGGGCTCTGTGTTTGCTCAGAGCAGAGTAGGATGGTATTCAGTAGGAGCGGTCGTGATTCAGTGTGTTTTCGGTGATAATTGTATTTCAATTAATCATTGTCGCGGTAAGTTATTGTGAATTATGGCCTGTCAGGACATTGAGTCCACAGGTTTCAGAACAAGAAAAAGGATGGTGCTATCTTTCATGCTTGGGTGCGTTTTGTAAGAGACGGGACTTCACTTCTGCATCTGGTTTGAAAAACACGGTAGTGTGTACATTCACTTTAAACCGAATGATTATAATACCGTCGATATGATGGAGTTCAACATGGGGTGCTGAAGCAAGAACCAATTGAGACTCCGTGCTGGTGCGGTTCCTTCGGTGCACCCTGTCCTTCACTGTCCCGCTCCTTCACTGTCCCGGCTCCTTCACTGTCCCGGCTCCTTCACTGTCCCGGCTCCTTCACTGTCCCGACTCCTTCACTGTCCCGCTCCTTCACTGTCCCGGCTCCTTCACTGTCCCGGCCCCTTCACCGTCCCGGCCCCTTCACCGTCCCGACTCCTTCACCGTCCCGGCTCCTTCACCGTCCCGACTCCTTCACCGTCCCGGCTCCTTCACCGTCCCGCTCCTTCACCGTCCCGGCTCCTTCACCGTCCCGGCTCCTTCACCGTCCCGACTCCTTCACCGTCCCGCTCCTTCACTGTCCCGACTCCTTCACTGTCCCGCTCCTTCACTGTCCCGGCTCCTTCACTGTCCCGCTCCTTCACTGTCCCGACTCCTTCACCGTCCCGGCCCCTTCACCGTCCCGGCCCCTTCACCGTCCCGACTCCTTCACCGTCCCGGCCCCTTCACCGTCCCGGCCCCTTCACCGTCCCGGCTCCTTCACCGTCCCGGCTCCTTCACCGTCCCGGCTCCTTCACCGTCCCGGCTCCTTCACCATCCCGGCTGCTCCTTCACCGTCCCGGCTGCTTCACCGTCCCGGCATTGGCATTTACCGTAAAATGCCATTTTCACAAGATGTAAAATAAATATCTGATGTCCCCAGTGTGTGTGTGTGTGAAGTTTTAGCACAAAATACACCACAGATATTTTAATATAGCATGTTAAAGTTGTCACTTTTTGAGGGTTTGCAAAAACGCACCGTTTTGTGCCTGGCCCTTTAAATGCAAATGAGCTGCTGCAGAGGGCGGGGTTTCAAGAGCTCACGTGTGTTAGCAGCTGCGATTACCTCACGCAGACACACTAAAATTACAGAAACTGTTCTGCCTTTAATGTTAAAACGGAGTCAGACAAAGATGGAGAGACTCAAGAAGAAGTGACAACATGTAGAAGCAACAGGACGTCTCTGAACGGTTAGTTGATGAATTTATGTTGCTGATGTGGAGTTAACTATCTTCAATTAGGATATTCTGTCATGGTAATCTATAAGTCGCTCGTATAGGAACTGCTGTGAGATGCACACAGAGTGACTTTCTATTGCATGTGAAAAGATGGATGCTAAAGTTTGAGCTGACTCACAAATGTACTCGACTACAACAACTCTTCCTGTTCTCAACATGGACTGTGTGTTCAGGGGGCGGGGCTTGTGTACATTTTAGGCTTGCTGATGTCACTAACCCAGGAGGAATGTCGTGTAGTTCCTACCAGCCGTTTGTTGTAGTCCTTTTCTTTAAAAGCAAATATCTTCTTTTGCTTTGAACTTTGAGCGTTGTAACTTTGCAGATGTTGTTTATGCTCAAACGGCAACATTACACACTAAAGTTAGAAAAGTTAAATCATACTTTACCACCCCTTTAATAAAGTCCCTCTTCCTCTGGAAACTGTCTCCTAATGGCTGACATACACAAAACATGCAGGTAAAGGCGCGCGGGAAGTCATTTTCGACAGGGGGTGCTGGCGGCGGGGTGGGGATACTGACACACAATCAAAGACAGTACAGTTTATTCCCCGTGCTATACAGTTCTGCAGGCAGGGGCGTTTGTTTATAAAACAGGGTGGGTCGTTAGGCAGCTTAGGGGGGTTCGGGGGCATGCTCCCCGGAGAAATTTTGGATTTCTCGGACCTACATATGTGCATTCTAAGGTGTTTGAAGGCCAAAAAATTGGAATACAATAGGAGCAAATAATGAATAAAAATACGTTTATTTGTATTATGTACAAACTTTTGTTTCGTCATGTTTTCATAGCTCAATAGCGTTTCGGTGTGCTCAGATGTGCGCGCGCTGCAGTCGCTAGGAAACATGCACAGACGCGCGCGGACATGGATTTCTGTCGCGCAGGAATGTTTATTTTAAAACAACCACAAGTAGATTAAGTGTTCATAAACCGCATAACGGCCAAAAAAAAGGCCTAAGTGCCACAAAGTAACAGACAAAAAAGTAACAGACTATGCAAATCTGTCTTATCCGAGGGACATTCTTAAACGCTTAACGATCCTTTATATAAATCTGGGCCTGCATGGCGGCAGGAAAAAGACGCAGAGATGTAAGACACCGTGTCTCTACCTTACGATGATTTCGGTACACCAAAGGTACCGGGAAGTTCGCCGGCGGGAACTACAGTAGCTTGTCCTGCTCGTAGTAGTTAGTTGCGCAACTTGTGTGTGGGCCGTGAGTGTGCGTGCTGCGTAGGCGCGTCAAGGCACATCTGATTGGCTAATACTACACACTGAAGATAAATTAAATAATTTTTAATTAAATAATAACTAAAATTATCCATCTCTTCATCCCACACACCAAACGTGAAACAAAATGTCGTGGAACAGAAACAACAACCAGAAATATTTATAAGCTATCATTTTATTGTCATCACAGTTTGCCAAAGGGGGTGCTGCAGAGCCAACAGGGGGTGCTGCAGGTCTAGTTCCCGCGTCCATGGGTAAGGATCTAAATACTAGCTTTGCTATTGCCTGATACATGATAAAAATCTCTACAATATTGTTAGTGTTATACATAGGCTATCGTCGGCTAACATGGACATATCTATAAGCTAACACTGGTCTCTCACCGAGACCCTTGCCCTGTTCTCCTCACACCACAACTCAATTGGCGCTTTTCCACTGCATGGTACGGCTCGGTTCGGCTCGGTACGGTTCGACTCGGCGCGGAACGGTTCGGCTCGCTTCGCTTTTCCACTGCGTGGTACGACTCGACTCGGTACGGTTCGGTTCGCTTTAGCTCGGTTGCTTTTCCACTGCAGTTAGTACCGCTTCAAAGTGGGCGGGACTGATCGTTAATAGTTGTAGGTCCGATGGTAGCCGTGTGCGGCTAAGAGCTGTGCTACTTCTTGGAACACTTTTTCATTCCGTGTTGCCCCATCCAGCTCTCGCTAGATCCGCTCCTCGGCAACCAACGAGAGGAAAGTCTGCACCTCGTCCACTGACCACGATTCAGCCATTTCTTGTTTGATTTTTTTTTACTTATTTTGTCAACTAAATACTCTAAAAACAGGTGCTACCGCGTTGGCTGTTGTCTGGCTATTTAAATCTAGCGGGTTAAGTGTCTCGTGTCGCAAATACAATGACGCTGAAGTGACGATTCTGTCTGACCAATCAGTGATCTGCAGTGTTTTCACGTCACATTTAGTATCGGTACGGTGCGCTTGGAACCTCAACAGAGGTGGTACCATTTAAAGCGAGCCGAAGCGAGCCGTGCCGTACCGTACCATGCAGTGGAAATGTGCCATAAATGAGCCCTACCGAACCGAGTCGTACCGTACCATGCAGTGGAAAAGCGCCAATAGTGTCTCCTCTGACTGTTGTTTTGTCGAATCCTGCTCTCTTGGCCACATAGCAGGCTCATAATTATATGGCTGAGGTCTGTCATACGATTAAACATTTAGGCTACAATTTCCTCAGCATCCGAACTGTCATTGCGATCCATTGCTTTCCTATAGGCCTTTATCACAGTGCGCGTGTCGTCACTTCCAATGGCGAATAGTAGCGTAAACCGACTTCTGGTCTAGTCTGTAGCAATGGCGGCGAGCACAGAGAGGAATTGTTGTTGCGTTCCTAAATGTTCTAATATACTAAACAGCCGTATCTCAGTTTCCATTCTTTTCCAACTGATGAAAAAGCGAAGAAAATGTGGATCCATGCTATTCGGCGGGATGAAGGCAAAAGTTTAGCAGTTTTAAAAGGGAGTAAAGTTACGTACGTATGCGGGAAACACTTCACAGAATTAGTGATGGGCAATCCGGCTCTTTTTCGTGAGCCGGCTCATTTGACTCAGCTCACTGAAATGAGCCGGCTCTTTTGACTCACAAACGGCTCTTTAAAAAATAAACGTTTTAACTCCCTGAAAGTCCACCGCACAACAGTGCAACGTGAATATTCACATTTTTTATTGTCCATAACAACCCGAAAAATTGCCTGCTTGCCTTGCACATCTAATTAATGTGCAAAGTTTTCCGATAATTTTTCTTAGGCCTAGGCCTACCTTCCTTTTTTTTATGTGGATGTTTTTGAGCTTGTAGAAGTTAGCTCACGTTCTTCTGAACATCTTGCGCTGCCATTGCCCGATGTCATTTCTGAGTTATATCCATAATCTGCCTCTCTTTTAAATGTTCCACAAGTGGTAGGCTACAATGACTGGTTGTTTTAAAATATAACTAATATCGAAACAAAATAACCCTGTCAGTCTCATCTACGAGACGTTTAGGCCTCCTCCTGACAGCTCGGCTCATAGCTTGCAAGTTTGCTTAGTGGCAAACTTTCTTCATTTGATTGGTTTAACCGCCACCCGCCCAAATTGAATTAAAATATTATTTTTTGTCACGCCATCCGCCCGATCAGCGGTTTATCCGCATATAGTGTGTGTGTGTGTGCGTGCGTGCTCGGCCCTCCCTCATGCAGTATAATTGGTTGACATCGCGTGTTTGATTGACAGGAACAGAGTGTGAGGCTGATCAGACAGTCGAAACGAATGTGTGTGCGCCTTTAGGCCGATAGCCTAATTATTTTGTTGTGTTTCTTTGAATTAGTCAATTATTTTAAATAAAATTAAAATAATTTATTATTTCTTTATTACATAATGATTTAATTTCTATAGGCTATATATTTTTAAATAGAGTCGGCTCTTCAGATATGCGAGCCAGCTCCCGTCGTTCACCTAAAAGAGCCGGCTCTTAGATCCGGCTCATTCGCGAACGACCCATCACTACACAGAATCTGACTACTCGTCAACAGCCAATTGTAAACGCTTGAAACGTGGAGTTATACCGTCCAGGTTCGAGTGGAACAACTGGGGGAGTGTTCGCCAAAAACGACCCAATGTACTAGATGAGGTACCGTTAAAGCGCCAATATTGAAGTGAATCAGAGATCAGTGGTGAACAGCCTGTAGTCTATTACGGACCCGTCCCACCCACAGACCATGACTACTCAACACCTCCGAGTTTGTTTAGATGCTGCAGCAGAGAGAATTAGAGAGTTGGAGGCTGAAGTGCGAGATGTGTCTGTCTCCCGCATTCAAATAAATCGATTTTGTCTCTCGGATGACGACTTCCGATTTTACACACGCTTTCCCTCAGAGAAGGTTTTCAGGACTTTCTGGGCATCAATAGAAGCATCAGCATCGAACCTTGTGTATTGGTCTATGGCACAGAGACATGGCCTAGAGACGGTTCCAGGACCAGGCCCTAACAGAAAGCTTCAGCTTATTGATGAGTTTTTCCTTTATTCACCTTTGGCTAAGCCCCGCCCCCCTTAGTTACTGTTGCTACCTCCGACAACTTCATCTGGGCTCTGGTTTGGTATCAACATGGCTTATGCTGTGACGGCTCTTCCTGCTGAAATGTTGTCAAACTTTTATAAAGCAGCAAATAAAGTGTCCGATAGAAGTAGGCAAACGGGGCTGCAGTGTGCGTTCGAAGGCTATATTCAAGACATACCGGTGAAACGCAAGCAACAACAAGCCAAATAGAGGCAAAAGCATAACGGTCACAGTCAAAAAATTAACCACCGCTTATCCTAATCGAGACGGAGGCTGGGACTAACAATATCAGGAGCAACACTGTTCATGCAAAGCTGGGTAATGTTAGGTCTCTATTCACTTCTATAATCGTTATTACAAAGCAAACGGACTACGCGAGTATAAAGTTGTATTTATTAATAGCAGCGTGTGCTAGCGTATCAACAATTAGGGCAGAGAACCGATATCATAACCTAAACAGCATAAAACTGTCTAACTAGTATAACTTCACAGTAAGGTTAATTGGTCAATCTAAACGCTGTTAAACGCTGTGATTGGTCAATCTACATTCTAGGGCGTGGCTTCGCCAAAGGCGAATTGCTGTTGCGTGTCTGCAGGTCTACGAGAGAAGGTCTTGGCAGATATCTTCAATGTGAGTACGACAACGGTCAGTCGAGTTATCATAACATGGGCAAATTTTCTGTGCCTTGTTTTGGGGTCCTTGCCTATTTGGATGACCAAAGAGCAAGTCAGAGCAATCATGCCAGCAAAATTGAAGAAGTACTGCCCAGATGTCTGTGTTATTTTGGACTGTCCTGAGATCAGATGTGAAAACCCCACAGCACTTACACTACAGTCGGAGATGTTTTCACATTATAAAAAATACCCTACCTTCAAAGGCTTGGTTGGTGTTGCTCCACGTGGGGCCATAACCCTTGTTTCACAGCTGTTCACTGGATCCATCACAGACAGGGATATAACTAAACCGTCTGGACTTTTGGAACTGCTGAGACTGTTGTCTGGCAGATAAAGGCTTTACCATAGAGCGACTGCTTGAGAATGTGGGAGCCAGACTAGTTATCCCTTCATTCAAAAGAGCAGCCCAATTTACAAAAGAGGAGACGAAACGTACACATTCAATAGCCCGTCACAAGGACTGTGGTGGAAAGAGTAATTAAAGAATTAAAGAAAACCACATCTGGGACTCTACCATTCCTCTCACACTGACAGGCACTGTGAACCAAATATGGGCAAACTGCTGTTTAATGGCTAATTACCAAGGCCCACTTGATGTAAATGATGATGTTGTATAAAACGTTTATACAGAAAATGTAAGTCACCACCAATCAAATGCCTGTCATTTCATAACTTTAATAAGTTTAGAGTTTAATTTGTACAAAAATATTGAATTGTGAAAACTTGCATTTAATGTTGCAAAATTATTTTAGTAAATGAGCTTTAAAAGTTGCAAACTTAAAAATTGGAAAAAAAGTTTTATTGCACCACTTTTATACATGTCTGTACAAGTATTGACTGCATTGTGACAATTAAAAAGTTCAGTTACAATCTCATTCATTCATTACAAATTTACGATTCAGCCACATTCACCAGTAACAGCGGATTATCTGTAAATCCCAGTTGTCTCCGACTAAAGTTTATAAAACTATCCCGTGTAAAATTATCACTACAGATGCAGGTTTTGGCGGTGATCCTTAGCTCAGTTCACAGTCTTTGTAAAATGTTTTAGCAATATATTTCTAACATTTATAATGTGTTAAGATTATTTTTTTGAATTGCCTTTACAGGGACTTTAAATAAAAGTCCCCGCTAAACATAGAACCCAAAAAGTTGTAACTCAGTGTGTGTGTGTGTGTGTGTGTGTGTGCTGGTAATCCCTACATTATGAGGACAAAATGTCTCCACAAAGATGGCAATATCCACAATCCTTGTCCTTTTGGGGACATTTTTAGCCTACATTTAAAACAGCTTATAAATCATACTAAATTATGTTTTTTTAATAGGCCTACAAAATTGAGAAAGTTTTCTGTGAGGGGTAGGTTTAGGGTTAGTAAAGGTGTGTTGAAGACAGATTTGACTTCCAAAGAAACAGAACTAGAGGCTTTCGCCTGCAAAGCATGTGAAAATTAGACTGTTTATGAATTGCACATTTGAAATAGGGATGCACTGAAAATTCTGGTCGAAACTGATAACCGATAATTATTTATGTTTGAAAACCGATAACCGATATATTGGCAGATAAATCTAAATAAAAAAATTATGTCATTTTTGAGAGCTTGATTACAAAAACAAAAGTCTCATTATTAAAAGCCATGACCCACAGATAATTATAATGTTCTCATTATATTTTTATGTAGTCTATATGACCGACTTCACTGCACATGTTGCACTTTACTGTATTTTCCTTTTTTGAAGTGATTTCAATCATATTTAAAGCAATTCAAAACCATCATGGTGAACAGTGCGCATCAGAAGTGTCTCAGCGGAAGGAAATAATGCATTATTTATCGGCTTTAATACATCAGCCAAATGTTCTTTTCGGGCCAATAACGATAACTTTAAAGATTAACATAAATCGGTCGATACCGATATAGTGGCCGATATATCGTGCATCCCTAATTTCAAACAAATATACTGTTAGCTTTTAAAGAAAGTGAAAAACATATAGACCCTCCCTACACATAGACACATCTCATTAATTTCCTCCTTATTTTCTCTCTCCTCTATTTCGGTCAGCATCAGAGCCATATGCCTTCATGTGACACACACAACATTCAGAGCTGGACCTTCTACATCAGCCATCATCACTGGAGGAACTGGAGGATATCAACTCTCACACACTTCAGATAACACGTGGCATGAGGTTTTTTTCTTTTTTATTTATATATCTTTCAGTTTTTCTTTTTTATTTCTTTGCTCTTCGATCTGCTTTACACTCTCTACATTGAGCATCCTAAACAATCCCCCTTTTAAAGCTGCACAGAAAGTGTTTCTGGGTCTTGGCAGTGAAAGTGTCCAGCTCAAACTGAAGCAGCTGCTCCACAAAGTTGTGTAAAGATCTAAGGATTCAACAGTAATCTGTAGAGTCTGCGGCTTTAAAGGGGTCGTCGGATGCAGAATTCACTTTTATATGGTGTTTGCATATAAATGTGTCTTTGCCGTGTGTGAACACAACCACCATACAATGAAATACAAATCCATTCACTCAAAAAGCCTAAACACTCTCAATAATCAAGCCGTTTGGATTTTATGAGCAATATGATGTCAAATTGCTCATGCTCCGCCCACGACTGCTGACAGACTGTCCCGTATTAGCATATTTCCTTATTAGCATATTTCTATGATGGTATTTTTGGTGCAAATCAACTGAGCGCCTGACAGTGGAATTTGTACTTATAGATAATAGCCACACGTGTGTATCAGTAAATTTGAAGTCACAGAGAGAAATGTTATAATAAGATATTTTTTCTCTCTCCCACAAACACAACACAACAGTTGCACCTTCTCAAATTCTTCATTGCAGGCGCACAAATCCTATTCTACAAATCACAAATTAAGAAACTCGTACGCTCACATTTTTGCTACAGTTGCTGCAGTGAATATGGTGCAAAACACATTCACACACCCGCATCAACAAATCACGGATAAATTTTGCTCATCCGCAAATCAGTGTGTGCATTCATCCAATGAGAGTTGCACACTTATATTTTCTCACAAATGTCTTGTATATTTTTCTAGCACAAACTCAAACATAACTTACAACTGCTTGAATCTGCTGTGAGGAATCTCCTTCGTCGCAGCAATATTAATCAGTTAATATTTTAACACAGTGTTGACTGTCTGTTTTGAACATGACCTCTGTGTGAGTGAGAGAGAGCTTCAGCACAACCAGATCTACTTTTCCTGCAGATAAAGGTCTGACATTTCCCACATTAAACATCACGATCTAACTTTAATGTAGTTGAGGATGGTGTGCTTATAGCAAAGGGTTTTTCTACACTTTAATGTAAAAGACAGATTATACTTAATTGGTTTTCAGTCTTTATTCAGGAAATTTGTCAGTAAATATAGATTTTGTAACTGAGGCTACTCTTTAGACTGGATGTCACTTTAAGTCTATAATGGTGTCTTGATGCTCTTAATGGTCTACAGACGTGAAGTGAACTGTACCTTTTCATTTTTTTAACCTGACATTTTTCGAAGCTAGATTTTTCATGAAGAGAGTTTGTATCTAAACAAATCAGTAGTGTTTAAGCACATTTCAATTGAATATATTTTAAAGTAAATTTTGTATTTGTATGTCAACATGTGTATGTCAAGTTGATTTTGTTACGGTGTGGAAGGATGAACCCAATCGCAGACAGTATGAACTCACACAACATTTAATATAACAGAAAAACAAGGGAAAACAAAACCCACGAGAGGGTAAAACGAGGGCAAGACTGACAAGGGATGACTAAACTTGATACACACTAGACAAACTTGACAATAAACTAACAACAGGATCAGGATAAAGCACTTACTAGACAAGACTCTCACAAGGTATTCACAGGTAAGTAGACACAGGAAAGAATCACAATGAACCGACACAGGACAGCAAACACATGGGGATTATATAAGGAACACTAATGACGAAGACAGGTGAAACTGACTAGACAATAATCACAAGACGAGGATAACAAGGGGGCGGGGTTACTTAACGAGACAACACAAGCACATGACCCAAACAATTGGCCATGCGCTTGTACACAAAACATGATTCTGTCATGATCCTGCCTTACAACCAGGGAAACTCAAGGACACCAAGGCAGAATCATGACAGATTTGATCTATTCCATGCTCAGAAAAAAAAAATCTTATTATGTTTTTTCGTGGGCTTTAAATACAAATAATTTGATGTATAATTTGGCAGTTAAGTATTTTATGTTAGCAGTGTCAGTATAAAATTGCTTTGTAACTAATTCCACAACTATTCCTATTATCACATAGCAAATAAAATAATAAACAAGCTTTTTTTGTAATTTGTAATTGACAGAATCTTCACACTAGATTTCTAAATGTTGGACTAAATAAAACATCTCAGTTGAATAAACTATAAAAAACTAGTTGAGCAACTAGTTTAATATTTTAGAATTGAAGTCAATGGGCCAACTAAAAAATAATATGTAGGCCTATTCTTTTTGATAATATTCAGTGTCGGAATTGACGATGATGCATGAATAAAAACAAATCATATTTTATATTAACTACTAACAAATTATCTATTTGTGCATAATTTGACAAAAAATGCGTCATAGATAAAAACACAGCAGGAGAAAAATATTTGATATGTGAAATGTGTTTTTATGTATAGGCTACTGTTCACCTCATTTCATTTTGTTGGCTCTTTGGTAACTGGGAAACATAACTTTTGAAGAAATCACTTTCACTTGATAAATAGGCTATTAAAATTTGTTATGTTTATTTATTGACGGGTTATCATAGTTTTACAATGACTTTTCATAGTTTTAGATTGAAAGTCTAGATCAAAATATCCATATAAAAGTAATTTAAAACATTCACACTTGATAAAAATAGAAAAAGGTTAATCTAATTGTTTGAAGCAACAACTAGAACATAAATTCGCGACTTTAAATAAACAACCATTTCCATCCTCAGGACTTCTGGCGCGGTGACGTCGCCTCTGACGTCATAAGCACTCAGTCAACAGGTCGATGTGTAGAGAAGTGAATCTGCGGCGTCGCGCGACATCAAAGGTAGGAGAAACTATATTTACATTATTTCACCATTAGATGGCGACAAAGACTGTCTTTATGGGACAGTCTGTCAGTTGTAGTGAACACGGAGAAGCAAGACGAAAATAACTAGCGTGTCAGGGCGCGGGAAAACCCCTTAACTGTTAAAGTTCATGATATCGCAGCGGACATTCAAACAGATGTTTTATTAGGAATAAGTGACTGAGCTGAAGGAAAATGCTAATGTTATATCTACTGTAAATGCAGGTACTCTCGCTTTCTCAATCTCTCACAATACTCTATAAGCTTCAATTAACAATATCAATGAGAATATGTTTGCGTTGCTAAGATGGTTGCTATGGGTGTTGTGCAGTGATACATTGCCGTGTTTTATGCTGGAAAAACTGCAACAATCGTTTTATATACTAGATAAATATACTGCAGATAATAGCTTCATTGGTAAATTAAGTTGTTTAGCATTTATAATTCAGTCCACATCATTGTTTCAAATGTAAACAAGATGATTGTAATGAGTAATGAGAACATTTGGTTTAAGTTAATCACCAAAACACAACAGTATGACCTTCAATTTAGTACTTTTAAAGGAATAGTTCAACCAAACATATAGTGTATGGCCCTGTATGAGTTTCTTTCTCCTGCTGAACACAAAAGAAGATATTTTGAAGAGTAGGCCTAGCCTATATCAGTAACCAAACTGTTGATGGGGTCCATTGACCTCCATAGTACAGGGGTAAAAACTAATTACTACTGATACTCTTCAAAATGTCTTCTTTTGTGTTCAGCAGGAGAAAGAAACACTACAGGATTGGAACAACTTGAGGGAGGGTGAGTAAATGATGACAGGATTTTCATGTTTGGGTGAACTATCCCTTTAACAGCTGTTCATTTAATAGCAAACAGTGCAATATTCATGTTTCAAATCACCCTCTTTGCTGAAATAAGTAACAGAGGCTACAGGTGCCACTTTAGAAAATACATTTACATTACCTAAATTACTTAACATAAAATCCATAATGTTTATCTATCCTGTGTGTTATCAAAAGATGTGATGAAGTTATGAAACTGCCATGAAGTTTTGTGCCAGTTCAGTAAATGTTCTCACTGTGTCATATAACTGAATATATTGTAGTTATAGTAATGTCTCCACCATGCTAATCTGTTTACAGTATCACATGGTATACTGTGATGTAAAACGCTGTGTTTGGTGACATCTGTCTCTCTTCTTCTGATGCATCTCTGATCAATCTGATGTTATACACATTCATTGACTGTTTCCTGTCCCTAGTCTATCCTGCTCTGTTCACTAAGCTAATCTCACACACACACACACACACACACACACACACACACACACACACACACACACACACACACACACACACACACACACACACACACACACACACACACACACACACACACACACACACACACAGACCCTCACTCACTCACTCACTCACTCACTCACTCACTCACTCACTCACTCACTCACTCACTCACTCACTCACTCACTCACTCACTCACACACACACACACACACACACACGTACACACACACACACACACACACACACACACTCACTCACTCACTCACTCACACTCACTCACTCACTCACTCACTCACTCACTCACTCACTCACTCACTCACTCACTCACTCACTCACTCACTCACTCACTCACACACACTCACTCACACTCACTCACTCACTCACTCACACACACACTCACACACTTGATAATAACATTATAAAAGGCTGTGCATTAAATGTTTATAGATGAAACACTTATATTGTGTTGTGAAAAGGATACTTGGTACAATACACAAAATCACCAAGTTAACACAATTGCTGAAATGCTTTTCAAAAATGTACTGATGATCACACACACACACACACACACACACACACACACACACACACACACACACACACACACACACACACACACACACACACACACACACACACACACACACACACACACACACACACACACACACACACACACACACACACTCACTCTTACTCACTCACTCACTCACTCACTCACTCACTCACTCACTCACTCACTCACACACACACACACACACACACACACTCCCTCACGCACGCACGCATGCACACACACACACACACACACACACACACACACACACTAAAAAACTGTAATATCACAACAGATCATCAGTACATTTTTTAAAAACATTTCAGCATGTTTAAAGATTTTGTTAACTTGGTACAATACACAAAATCACCAAGTATACTTTTCTCAACACAATATAAGTGTTTCATCTATAAACATTTAATGCACAGCCTTTTATAATGTTATTATCAAGTGTACTGGGATTTATAGTAATAATAATAATAATAATGTTACATTTATATAGCGCTTTTTCTGAGACCTCAAAGTGCTTCACATAGAAGGGGGGAATCTCCTCAACCACCACCAATGTGCAGCTCCACCTGGATGATGTGGCGGCAGCCATATTGCACCAGAACGCTCACCACACACCAGCTTACTGGTGGAGAGGAGACAGTGATGAAGCCAATTAGTATTGGAGGATGATTAGGAGGCCATGATGGACAGAGGCCACTGGGCAAATTTGGCCAGGACACCGGGGTTACACCCCTACTCTTTTTCGAAGGACATCCTGGGATTTTTAATGACCACAGAGAGTCAGGACCTCGTTTTAACGTCTCATCCGAAGGACGGTGCTCTTTGTCAGTATAGTGTCCCTGTCACTACACTGGGGCGTTAGGACCCACACAGACCACAGGGTGAGCGCCCCCTGCTGGCCTCACTAACACCTCTACCAGCAGCAACCTGGTTTTTCTCAAGAGTCTCCCATCCATGTACTAACCAGACTCAGCCCTGCTCAGCTTCAGTGGGAAACCAGTCTTGGGCTACAGCCAGGGGGATACGGCTGCTGCATAGTTCAATGAATTGAACTGCATAGTTCAATGAATATCACCATGACCCATGGATCTTCCTGCTTTTGGATCTTATTTGATTGACAACTTCTTTATCACTAATGACCACCATTTTCTCTATACTTGTGTGATTTTCAAGCTGATTATTGACACTTGATCTAAATCAGGACAGGATGTTAAATTCCCCATGTGTAAAAACCTGTGAACATTTAATTAAAGTTTGTAACTTTTTGTATTTGTTTGTACATTTGACCTCAAAACAAAATACAATGTAAGTAAATGTAGCCTGATAATATCAACAATAATAATAATTATAATAACAACCGAGTAATTATTGATAGTTAAAAACAACTATTTTTGCAATATCTAAGCATTTTCTTCACATTACATCTCAAATTTGAATATGCCATTGAATTGCCCATCTAGGACTAGAACTTACAAAAGCACATTTATTTCATGTTTGTACCTTGTTTAGTCAAAAAGATATACTGAAAAATCGATTTCAGCCTGGCGGTGGCGGCCATTTTGAATTTCTCAATTTTGAGGCATTTTGGGACATTTTTGAGCTTCATATACAGCAGATTTGGATTCAGCACCCCTTAATACCCCTAGAAAAGTTGTATAATATAAATAATCACAAAATGCCTCCAGCACTTTAAATAAGCACATTTTCAGAAATTCTGCCTAGTCTAGATTGATTGATTGCTGATTGTTATACTTTTTCTGTTATTTGTTTATAACTCACAAGTGCAGATTGTTATGTGCTATAATATTTACAGACAGACAGATAGACAGACAGACATGTGTATGTCAAGCATCTGTTGATTTGAACTATTCCATGCTGAGAAAAAAATACTTAATGTTTTTTTATGTATTCTTTTTGACAATAATCAGTGTTGGAATTGGCGATGATGAATGAATACAAACATCATATTTTATATTAACTACTAACAAATCATATTTTATATTAACTACTAACAAATTCTCTTTTTATTTGTGCATAATTTGACAAAAAATGGTGTCATAGATAAAAACACAGCAGGATAAAAATATTTGATATGTGAAATGTACCTGTTTTTATGTATAGGCTACTGTTCACCTCATTTCATTTTGTTGGCTCTTTGGTAACTGGGAAGCACTAACTTTTGAAGAAATCACTTTCACTTGATAAATAGGCTCTTCAAATGTTTTATGTTTATTTATTTTCGGTTTATCATAGTTTTACAATGACTTTTCATAGTTTTAGATTGAAAGTCTAGATAAAAGTCTAGACAAAATATCCATATAAAAGTAATTTAAAACATTCACACTTGATAAAAAAAGAAAAAGGTTAATCTAATTGTTTGAAGCAACAACTAGAACATAAATTCGCGACTTTAAATAAACAACCATTTCCATCCTCAGGACTTCTGGCGCGGTGACGTCGCCTCTGACGTCATAAGCACTCAGTCAACAGGTCGATGTGTAGAGAAGTGAATCTGCGGCGTCGCGCGACATCAAAGGTAGGAGAAACTATATTTACATTATTTCACCATTAGATGGCGACAAAGACTGTCTTTATGGGACAGTCTGTCAGTTGTAGTGAACACGGAGAAGCAAGACGAAAATAACTAGCGTGTCAGGGCGCGGGAAAACCCCTTAACTGTTAAAGTTCATGATATCGCAGCGGACATTCAAACAGATGTTTTATTAGGAATAAGTGACTGAGCTGAAGGAAAATGCTAATGTTATATCTACTGTAAATGCAGGTACTCTCGCTTTCTCAATCTCTCACAATACTCTATAAGCTTCAATTAACAATATCAATGAGAATATGTTTGCGTTGCTAGGATGGTTGCTAGGGGTGTTGTGCAGTGATACATTGGGTGAAGCGATCATTGCCGTGTTTTATCGTGAAGAAAAAAACTTTAACCGTTTTATATATAAATATACTGCAGATAATAGCTTCATTGGTAAATTAAGTTGTTTAGCATTTATAATTCAGTCCACATCATTGTTTCAAAAGTAAACAAGATGATTGTAATAAGTAATGAGAATATTTGGATTAAGTTAATAACCAAAACACAACAGTATGACCTACAATTTAGTACTTTTAAAGGAATAGTTCAACCAAACATATAGTTTAAACCCTGTATGAGTTTATGTCTTCTGCTGAACACAAAAGAAGATATTTTGAAGAGTATCAGTAACCAAACAGTTGATGGACTCCATTGACCTCCATAGTACAGGGGTAAAAACTATTATGGAGGCCAATGGAGTCCATAAACTTTTTGGTTACTGATTCTCTTCAAAATATCTTCTTTTGTGTTCAGCAGGAGAAAGAAACACTACAGGATTGGAACAACTTGAGGGTGAGTAAATGATGACAGGATTTTCATGTTTGGGTGAACTATCCCTTTAACAGCTGTTCATTTAATAGCAAACAGTGCAATATTCATGTTTCAAATCACCCTCTTTGCTGAAATAAGTAACAGAGGCTACAGGTGCCACTTTAGAAAATACATTTACATTACCTAAATTACTTAACATAAAATCCATAATGTTTATCTATCCTGTGTGTTATCAAAAGATGTGATGAAGTTATGAAACTGCCATGAAGTTTTGTGCCAGTTCAGTAAATGTTCTCACTGTGTCATATAACTGAATATATTGTAGTTATAGTAATGTCTCCACCATGCTAATCTGTTTACAGTATCACATGGTATACTGTAATGTAAAACGCTGTGTTTGGTGACATCTGTCTCTCTTCTTCTGATGCATCTCTGATCAATCTGATGTTATACACATTCATTGACTGTTTCCTGTCCCTAGTCTATCCTGCTCTGTTCACAAATGGCTAATCACACACACACACACACACACACACACACACACACACACACACACACACACACACACACACACACACACACACACACTCACTCACTCACTCACTCACTCACTCACTCACTCACTCACTCACTCACTCACTCACTCACTCACTCACTCACTCACACACGCACGTGCACACACACACACACACACACACACACACACACACACTTGATAATAACATAATAAAAGGCTGTGCATTAAATGTTTATAGATTAAACACTTATATTGTGTTGTGAAAAGGATACTTGGTACAATACACAAAATCACCAAGTTAACACAATTGCTGAAATGCTTTTCAAAAATGTACTGATGATCACTGTACACACTCACTCACTCACTCACTCACTCACTCACTCACTCACTCACTCACTCACTCACTCACTCACTCACTCACTCACTCACTCACTCACTCACTCACACACACACACACACTCACTGTCACTCACTCACTCACTCACTCACTCACTCACTCACTCACTCACTCTCACACACACACACACACACACACACACACACACACACACACACACACACACACACACACACACACACACACACACACACACACTCACTCACTCACTCACTCACTCACTCACTCACTCACTCACTCACTCACTCACTCACTCACTCTCTCACACACACACACACACACACACACACACACACACACACACACACACACACACACACACACACACACTCCCTCACGCACGCACGCATGCACACACACACACACTTGATAATAACATTATAAAAGGCTGTGCATTAAATGTTTATAGATGAAACACTTATATTGTGTTGAGAAAAGTATACTTGGTGATTTTGTGTATTGTACCAAGTTAACAAAATCTTTAAACATGCTGAAATGTTTTTAAAAAATGTACTGATGATCTGTTGTGATATTACAGTTTTTTAATTGCTTACACACGAAAATTGGTACTTGAGGCTGACTCAATGAAACCATTCACTCGTGTTCACCTTCAGACCAAGATAGACAGATAGATAGATAGATAGATAGACAGACAGATAGATATATAGATAGACAGACAGACAGATAGATAGACAGACAGATAGATAGATAGATAGATAGATAGATAGATAGATAGATAGATAGACAGACAGACAGACAGATAGATAGATAGATAGATAGATAGATAGATAGATAGATAGATAGATAGATAGTCAGACAGCTTATTTTCGTTAAACTTTATTTGTTTGTATTTGTAGATTGTCATTTCTCATATTGTCAGATTGATTGATTGCTGATTGTTATGCTTTTTTGTATGTTGTCATTTTAATTAGCATTCACAATTGCTGGTTGTTATTTGTTATAATATATTTACAAATAGATAGATATATTGTTAAACAAACAGACAGCTTATTTATGTTCTGCTTTATTTACCGGTATATTCAGTTGCAGATTGTTATTTCTAAAATTGTCAGATTTATTGATTGCTGATTGTTGTTATGCTTGTTTTTGCCCATTTTGTTTAGCATTCACAATAGCAGATTATGTTATAATATATATTTATAGATAGACAGACAGACAGCTTATTTTTGTTATAGTCTACTTGATTTTTCTTATCATGTTTAGTATAGGCTAGTTGCAGATTGTCATTTCTTATATTGTCAGTCAGATTGATTGATTGCTGATTGTTATGCTTTTTCTGTTATTTGTTTACCATTTACAATTGCAAATTGTTATGCTATATACAGATAGACAGATATATAGACACACTATAGACCAATTTCGAGCCGACGTCACAGTTACGTCACAGCGCTAGCTGGAGGCAAAACAAAGGGAAAACTGGATCCAATACAAACCAGCACAGATTCGGCTACATAATAAGGATCTTAAAAATTATTATTACCGTATTATTATTATTACATGTCATCTTGTTTGTTGTTGGGTACAAGAATCGACGGAGTACAGACTCCAATTTAAAATTTTATCGCTTAATGTTTTCTAATGCACATCATTAAATTTACACCGTAATGTCACTCTTTACATTGTCGTATTCTGGCCATGGCGCTGGCTAGACAGAACTGCGGATCGTGACAATTCAGCACATAGTTATAGGCATCTAAAGATTTATTTAGTTTCAGTTTCTTAGTTTCTCTATCGGGTAGGTGTAGAAGTCAGGCCACTCAAACGGAGCTAACGTTAACGTTAATCCTGTCAGATCGTCCATCCATTGTGTACAGGTCAGCCAATCTGGTTCCGTCCGTTAAAATTAACTAGTGAGTGACCTTGCACATTAAGATAAAATTGGATTTTCTCCAGTCATTGTTAAAAAACAAGGTAACAAAACTTGCAAACTAACGGTATAGAAGCGGCCAGAGGGATCGTTGTGCCACCACCTAAGCTCCGCCCACAAAAAACGTCACCATGTTTACTAACAGAAAAGGGGTTTATATTGCCAAAAGTATTGGGGCACACCTCCAAATCATTGAATTCGCTGTTCCAATCACTTCTATGGTTGGCCACAGTTGTATAAAATCAAGCATTTAGTGAAATTGTGAAAGAATGGTTCTCTCTCAGGAGCTCAGTGAATTCAAGCGTGGTACCGTGATAGGTTGCCACCTGTGCCATAAGTCCATTCGTGAAATGTCCTCACTTCTAAATATTCCACGGTCAACTGTTAGTGGTATTATAAAAAAGTGGAAGCAATTGGGAACAACAGCAACTAGGCCATGTAAAATCACAGAGCGGGGTCAGCGCATGCTGAGGCGCACAGTGCGCAGAAGTCGCCAACTTGCTGCAGTCAATAGCTATAGACCTCCAAACTTTGTGTAGCCTTCAGATTATAATAAATAATAATAATAATTCATTACATTTATATAGCGCTTTTCTGGACACTCAAAGCGCTTTTACATAGAAGGGGGAATCTCCTCAACCACCACCAATGTGCAGCATCCACCTGGATGATGCGACGGCAGCCATATTGCGCCAGAACGCCCACCACACATCGGCTTACTGGTGGAGAGGAGACCGTGATGAAGCCAATCAGTATATGGGGATTATTAGGAGGCCATGATGGACAGAGGCCAAGGGGCAAATTTGGCCAGGACACCGGGGTTACACCCCTACTCTTTCGAAGGACATCCTGGGAATTTTAATGACCACAGAGAGTCAGGACCTCGGTTTAACGTCTCATACGAAGGACGGTGCTCTTTGTCAGTATAGTGTCCCCGTCACTACACTGGGGCGTTAGGACCCACACAGACCACAGGGTGAGCGCCCCCTGCTGGCCTCACTAACACCTCTTCCAGCAGCAACCTGGATTTCCCAGAAGGTCTCCCATCCAAGTACTAACCAGGCTTAGCCCCGCTTAGCTTCAGTGGGAAACCAGTCTTGGGCTACAGGGTGATATGGCTGCTGACGATTAGCTCAAGAACAGTGTGTAGAGCTTCATGGAATGGGTTTCCATGGCCGAGCAGCTGCATCCAAGCCTTACATCACCAAGTGCAATGCAAAGCGTGGGATGCAAGTGTAAAGCTCTAGAGCAGTGGAGACATGTTCTCTGACGTGGCGAATCACGCTTCTCTGTCTGGGAATCCGATGGACGAGTCTGAGTTTGGCGGTTGCCAGAAGAACCCCTGTTTTTCAGGGGTTGGGGTTGGGCTTGGGCCCTTAGTTCCAGTGAAAGGAACTCTTAATGCTTCTGCATATCAATACATTTTGGACAATTTCATGCTCCCAACCTTGTGGGAACAGTTTGAGGAGTCATGTTCCCGTTCCAACATGACTGCGCACCAGTGCACAAAGCAAGGTCCGTAAAGACATGGATGATCAAGTTTGTTGTGGAGGAACTTGACTGGCCTGTCAACTGGAGTCCTGACCTCAACCCAATAGAACAGCTTTGGGGTGAATTATACCCCTTTTCCACCAAGGCAGAGCTGGTGCTGGTTCGTAGCCAGAGCCTAGTTTCAAATCGGTTCTTTGTTTTTCGACCACCAAAGCACCAGCTCTGAACCAGTAAAAGTGGCTCTTAAGTAGCACCAAAACATTGCTGGGCTAGAGTAAGAACCGCTTGCGTCAGGGGCTGGGGGCGGGGTTACCGTGACCAACAAGACGAAGAGAAACTTGTGACCGCCATTTTTTAAATAGCTGCTAATCGAGCTAATAGCTGCACGATTGTAATCTCCGTCTATGCAAGTTACGGCGAGCTGCACGAATGTGTTGGATTCGCCGTGTTTGGATGCCAATGTAGTTTCGCAAAGCCATGAGGATCAATAGTAACGCAACGACCGCCATTGTTGATGTAAGACTTGTTCGAGATGCATCGGAGCGGCGCGGACCGATCAGAGCTCCGGGAGTGTGTGGAGAGCATACGACTCCTTGTGCTTTTGGATCGCTTTCGCAGTGCTTTGATGTCACGCGGCGATCGGTCTGCGAGAAGCCGAACCATCTCGAACAAGCCTGGTGTGTTTTTGTTTGGGGCTGCAGCGCTAGCGTTGCTGGGCAACATGAGATGTATACACAGTGACGTAAGATCTG